>NW_025421809.1:0-100030 GCF_011764305.1 Mustela putorius furo
TCCAAAGTCCCGAGGCCATTCTCAATATTATAGGCTGCCCAGGACAAACAGGGGCGATCTGACACAAGCCGAGCAACTACCTCCCCTCAGATCCATAGACACGTATCCGCAGGAAAGAGATTGAACCGGACAGGCACCTAGGCCCTAATCATATCCATTGCTTTTGTTTCCAGGCATCTCTCCTCAGAGGCCTGGTTTCCAATACCAGCATATGGGAGATTCCTTAGGCACTCATCAAAACAATTCTCTTCTCTACATAGGAAACGTACTCTTTAGAGCTCCATCAAAACCTCCGGTTATGAACATCCCTCAAGGCCCCGGATCAAGCACCCCATTCCAAGGTCTCCATGGACACAAATGCACATTATGACCCATCCTCAACTCACCCATTTCAACACACCCGCCTCGGTTACTCCCCTAGATCCAGCAGATCGAACTTGCCTTGGCGCTATGAGACACCTGGAATGGGAGGCAGGCTGCCCAGGCATCCATCCTTAGAACCCTGCTCTGGATAACTTCCTTATGGGATGTCCTGGAGCCATCCAGCAGGTCTCGACTGTCCCACAGAAGGAATCATTGCGGTTTGGAGCATCTCACAATTCCCATCGTGGGAAAACCTCCATGGCCTCGTGACACCCTCCCCTTCATGAACGGGCCGTCATGGACAGAAACTCCAACCTGAGCCAACGTCTGATCCTAGCTCTGTCTTCAGGTACACGGGATCTCGAATCATCTCTGCAGAGGGTACCTGCCGTCCCCTCACCCCGAAATCTAAGTCTGGCTTGTGTTCTCAGAATTTTTTCCTAACACTCCTGGCCCACAAGCCTTCCAGTTTGGGAATTCTGGAGCCACTATGTGGCACTGTGTCTTCCTTCCAGAAGAAAAACGTTGCCCTCTGGGGCTACATACGCAGTAACCACAAATGAGTACCAACCTGCACGAAACTCGACTGCACCCCAATGATACAGTCTAGCCTGGGCACTAATTCCCTGTCTGCCACAGCCTGAGCCTGCACCTCCCAACCCACACTCAACAGCTGGCCGAACACTGAGCACATCAGTCACACCATGGCCTTAGGTCTTCATTTCTTCCCAACCTCAGTTTTCAGGCTTCAGAACCTAGACCTTAAATCCAATCACAGTCCAGGAGTGAAATTGTTGCAGAAATTAGAACTCCTTCTTCCCCATGGCCAGAAACCTTGTGGTTGCCATATTGTGCAACGTTCAGTGTAGGAGAAACCAGCATGGTACATTAGGCCAGGCCCTGACTTGAGGGGCTCCTTGGGCACAAAAACACATTGTGAAACTCAATGTGAGCCCTATGCTCAAGGAAGGCCTCTCAGTGTCTGGACCAAGAGCCCACATATGGGGCTTGCCATGTTCTTAGGTCCCAATGTTAACCAGAGTTCTGGTTGTCCAGTCGCCCCTCCCCAGGACTCTGCTGTGGAATCCCTCTTTTGGTGGTCCACCTGAGGTAAAAAAAAAAAACAAAAACAAACAAACAAAAAAAAACAGAAAGGCCTCCTCCCTTCCCACAGAATGACCCCAAACTCTTGGGATTGGGTCAAATCCCCATAAAGGGAGCCTCATCGATGGCCCATGAGGACCCCCGGACATTCCATGGCAATCGGTGACACATATCCAGAAAAAAATAAGCATGAGCAAGCACTTCACTTTCGCGCTTTGTTCATATCCCGAAGAGTTATCCTCACGGTCTATATATCGGGCCGGCCATACCTACAGACCCAAACCTAAGTGGAGTTTGTGTTTTCAGACTTTTGTCCAAATAGCCCTGGACCACACACGCTCCACACTTGGGTCCCTGGAGCCACACCTCAGGACTGTGCTTCCCTTTCAAGAGAATTCTTCCCATTCCATTGGCCACAACCTTGCAAATTAGGAAAAACCTCCAAAGTTACCGAGGCCATCCTAATAGTGTAGGCTGCCCAGGACAAACAGGTGTGATCTCAAACCAGCTGAGCAACTACCTCCACTCAGACAAAAGATGTTCCCAGAGAAGAATATTGAACCGGACAGGCCCCTAGGCCCTAATCAGATCCATTGCTTTGGTTTCCAGGCATCTCTCCTCAGAGGCCTCATTTCCAATACCAGCAAATGGTGGTTTCCTGAGGCAACAATAAGGACAAATCTCATCTCCCCATGGAAAACTTGCTCATTGGAGCTTTGTTATCACCTCTGGTTAGGAGAATCCTTCAGGGCCCTGGTGCCACTGCCCCATACCAAGGTCTCAATGGATTCAAACCAACATTAAGACCATCCTCAGGAAAGTCCATTTCAACTCATTTAAGACCATCCTCAGGAAAGTCCATTCCAACTCAGCCCCCTCTGATGCTACCCCAAGCCAGCAGGTCAAACGTTTCTTGTTGCTAGGAGACAATTGGAATTGAGGCTGTCTGCCTAGGCATCCATACTTAGAACCCTGTTCTGGAAAAATACCTTAAGAGACGTCCTGGAGCCATCCAACAGATCTTAATTGTCCCACAGAAGGAATCCTTGCGGTTTGGAGCATCTCAAAACTCTAATAGTGGGAAAACCCCCATGGCCTCATAATACACCCCCTTCATGAAGGGGCCAACATGGACAGAAACTCCAACCTGAGCCAAAGTCTGATCCTCGACCTGACTTCAGACTCATGAGATCTCAATTCAGCTCTGCAGAGTGTGCCTGCCATGTCCATTCCCCGAAACCTAAGCCTAGCTTGTGTTCTCAGACTTCCGTCCTCACTCTCCTGGCCCACAAGCCCTCCAGTTTGGGATTCCAAAGCCACAATGCAGCACTCTGCCTGCCCTCCAGAAGAAAAACTTTGCCCTATGCTGCTAATAAGAAAACCCAAATGATTATCTAATGCATGCCACTCGACTGTAAAGCAATTATACAGCCTACCCTGAATACGAATGCCCTGTCTGGCACAGCCTAGGACAAGACATCCCAAAAGACACCTAGACAGCTGGCTCCAACCTGGACACAAGGGACCTGCTATGGCTGTAGTTCGTCATCTCTTCCCAACCTCGGTTTTCAGGCTTCAGAACCTAGGCCTTATCTCCAATCACTGCCCAGGGGTGAACGTGATGCAGAAACCATGGCCAGAAACCTTGTGGTTGGCATATTGTCCAATTGTCAATGTGGGAAAACCTGCATTGTCGGAAAGGCCCCGCCAGTGCTTGAGGGCCGCCTAGGGCACAGACATGCATTGTGACCTGTAGCGTGAGTCCCGTATTAAAGTAACGCCTCTCAGTGCTGGACCAAGATCCTGCATATGGGGCTTGTCATATCCATAGGCCCCCAGGCTTAACCAGAGAGCGAGTATTCCAGTTGTCAGTACCCACTGCTATGCTCCAGAATCCCTCTACTGGGGGGACACATGAAGCAGAAAAGAGGACTCTTCCCTTACCACAGAATGACCCCAAACTCTTGGGGGCAGGACAAACTACCAGAGAGGGAGACTTCTACGACCCATGAGGCAACTCCTACATTAAATGGCCATTGTGGACAAAATATCCAGAGACAAAAGACTGAGCGACTGCCTCCCACTCACCCTTCTTTCATATCCAGAGGAGCTCCCCTCACGGACTGTAGATCAGGCCTGCTATAACCTCGGCCCCAAACCTGAGCTGAGTTTGGGTTTTCGGATGTCTGTCTGCACAGCCGTGGCCCACACCGCCTCCAGGCTGGGGTCTCTGAGGCCACACCACAGAACTGTGCCTGCTCTCTCCTAAGAAACTGCCCGTTCCATTGGCCACAACTCTACAAAATAGTAGAAACCTCAAGGTCCCCAAGGACATCCCACTACCGCAAGCCGCACTGGACAAACAGGGGCATTATGACACCAGCTGAGCAACTACTACCTCCATGAAGGCACACAGAGTGATATCCGCAGAGACAGAAGATTGAACCAGACAGGCCCCTAGGCCCTATTATGAACTATGGCTTTGGTGTCCAGGTATCACTCCTCAGAGGTCTGGATTCGAAGACCAGCATATGGGGCTATCCTGAGGCACCAGACAGATCACCTCTCATCTCCACATGGAAAGCTTCCTTGTGGGAGTTGTGTCAAACCCTTTGGGTTGGAGAATCCTGCAGAGTCCCTTAGCTACTGCCACATTCCAAGGTCTCCATGGCCACCAACCCACATTATGACTCATCCTCAGGAAAGTCCATTTAAACTCAGCCTTCTGGGTAGCTCACCCAAGAGCCCGCAGATTGAGCGTGCCTTGTCTCGACCAGGCAATGGGAAGGGGAGTTGTCGTTTCTCGGCATCCATGCTTAGGCCCCTGCTCTTGAGTCTTTCTGTATGGGGCATCCTGGAACCATCCAATAGTACTCGACTGTCCTGAAGAAGGAAACTTTGAAGTTTGGAGCAGCTCACAACTCCCAGCGTAGGGAAACCTCCCTGGCCTCATGACGCCCCCACCCCCTTCAGGAAGGGGCCGTCACGGACACCAACTCCAGCTTGAGGCAACATCTGATATTCGCCCTGACCTCAGATGCAGAAGATCTCGATTCAGCCTCTGCACAGTGGGCCCAAACCTCGTGCTACCTTGTGTTTTCAAACTTCCTTCCTCACACTCCTGGCAAACATGTCCTCAAGACTTGGAATTCTGGAACCAAAATGCAGCCCTATGGTGGCCCTCCAGAAGAAAAACGTTGCTCTATGGGGTCTCCATAAACCCCAAATGAGGATCAACCTGCTCGGTTCTCGACCTCACCCCAATTGGATTGTTCGGTTTGTCCATTCATCCCTCCCCAGAGCTCTGCTTTGGAATCCCTCTTTTGGTGGGACACCTGAGGTAACAAAACTAAAAGGACTCTTCCAATCCTTCAGATTGACCCCAAACAATTGGGATTGGACCAAATTCACAGAGAGGATGTCTCGTCCATGGCCCATGAGGCATCCCAGAGATTCCACAGCCATCGTTGACAACAAATCCAGAGACAAAAGTCTGAGCAAGCACCTCACACTCGCTCTTTTGTCGTATCCCGAAGAGTTCTCCTCACGGTCTGTAGATCGGGCCTGCCATACCTACTTCCCAAACCTAAGCCGAGTTTATGTTTTCAGACTTCTGTCCCCAAATTCCTGGCCCACAGACCCTTCAGGCTGGGGCCCCTGGAGCCACACATCAGGACTGTGCCTGTCCATACCACGGGAATTCTGCCCATTCCATTGTCCACAATCGTACAAATTAGGAAAAACCTCCAGAGTCCCCAAGGACTTCCCAATAATGTAGGCCGCCCAGGACAAACAAGGGTCATCTGAAACCAGCTGAGCATCTACCTCTACTCAGCATAGATGGATGTCCCCAGAGAAGAAGATTGAATCAGACAGGCCCCTAGGCCTGAATCAGATTCATTGCTTTCGGTTACAGGTATCTCTCCTCAGAGGCCTGGTTTCCAATATTAGCATATGGGGATTTCATGAGGCAGCAATCAGAACAAATCTCTTCTCCACATGGGAAAATTATCCTTTGAAGATGTCTCAAAACCTCCAGTTAGGAGAATCATTCAAGGCCTGTGTGCCACTGCCCCATTACAAGGTCTCCGTAGACACAAAAACACATTAGGACCCATCAACAGGAGAGTCCATTTCAACTCAGCGTATTCGGTTGCTCCGAGAGATCCAGCAGATCTAACTTGTCTTGTTGCTAGGAGACAATTGGAATGTGAGGTGGCCTACCCCGCCATCCATCCTTAAAACCCTGCTCGGAATCGTTCGCCTGGAGCCAACCAACAGGTGTCAATTGTCCTGCAGAAGAATCTTTGCAGTTTGGAGCTTCTCAGAACTCCCATCGTGAGAGAACCCCCATGGCCACATGATCCCCCCCCTTCATAAAGGGGCCATCAGGGACATAATGTCCAACCTGAGCAATCGTCTGATCCTCACCCTGACTTCAGATGCACGGGATCTCAGTTCAGGTCTGTAGATTGTGCCTGCCATGTCCTCACCAAGAAACCTAAGCCTAGCTTGTGTCTTCAGACTTCTGTCCACAGACTACTGGCTCACAAGTCCTCTAGTTTGGCAATCCAGAACTACAATGCAGCACTCTACCTGCCCTGAGAAGAAATACATTGCCCTCTGGGGCTACCTAGAAACCCCAAATGAAGATCAACCTGCACGACACTTGGCTATACGCAAAATATATAGGATGACCTGGGCAATAATGCCCTTTCTGACACAGCCTGGGCCTGGACCTCCTAGGCCCACCCAGACAGCTGGCTAAAAACTGAGAACTTCAGACGCCCCATGGCCGTAGGTCGTTATCCCTTCCCAACCTCAGTTTTCAGGCTTCAGAACCTAGACCTTATCCCCAATCACTGCCCAGGTTTGAAAATGATGCAGAAATCAGAATTCCTTCCCGATGGCAGGAAAACTTGTGGTTGGCTTGTTGTCCAACGTTCAGTGTAGTGGAAACCAGTGTGTCCCTTGAGGCCCCGCCATTGCTCGCGGTCCTGATAGGTAGCAAACACACATTGTGACCCTCAGCCTTAGCCTAGTCCTCAGGTAAGGCCTCTCAGTGGCTGGATGAAGAGACAGCATATTGGGCTTGCCATGCCCCTAGGCCCCAATTTTTAAGCATAGTTCATGTTGTCCCTTCACTCTTCCCCAGGGCTCTGCTTTGGAATTCCTCTTTTGGTGGGACACCTGATGTAACAACCCTGAAAGGAGTCCTCCATCCAACAGATTGACGAAAAACAATTGGGATCGGGCCAAATCCACAGAGAGCAAGATTCGTCCATGGCCCATGAGGCATCCTCGACATTCCATGGCCATCGCTGATACAAAATCCAGAGACAAAAGCCAGAGCAAGCGCCTCAGACTCGCACTATCTTCATATCCTTAAGATGTCTTCTCATGGTTTGTAGATCGGGCCTGCCATACCTACGTCCCCAAACATAAGCTGAGTTTGTGTTTTCAGACTTCTGTCCTCAAAGTCCTGGGCCACACACCATCCAGACTGCGGATCCTGGAGCCACACATTAGGACTGTGCCTGTCCATACCACGGGTATTCTGCCCATTCCATTGTCCACATTCGTACAAATTAGTAAAAACCTCCAGAGTCCCCAAGTACATCCCAATATTGTAGGCTGCCCAGGACCAACAAGGGTCATCTGAAACCAGCTGAGCATCTACCACTACTCAGCGTAGATGGATGTCCCCAGAGAAGAAGATTGAATCAGACAGGCCCCTAGGCCTGAATCAGATTCATTGCTTTCGGTTACAGGTATCTCTCCTCAGAGGCCTGGTTTCCAATATTAGCATATGGGGATTTCATGAGGCAGCAATCAGAACAAATCTCTTCTCCACATGGGAAAATTATCCTTTGAAGATGTCTCAAAATCTCCAGTTGGGAGAATCCTTCAGGGCCTGTGTGCCACTGCCCCATTACAAGGTCTCCATGGACAGAAATCCATATTAGAACCCATCCGCAGGAAAATTCCATTTCAACTCAGCTCCCTTGGTTGCTCCCCCAGAGCGAGCAGACTGAACCTGTCTTGACTAGGAGACAATTGGTGTGCGAGGCGGGCTGCCCAACCATCCATCCTTAGAGCTCTGCTCTGGTGTCGTTCCGTATGGGATGTCCTGGAGCCATCCAACAGGTCTCAAATGTCCAGCAGAAGGAATCCTTGTGTTTTGGAGCATCTCACAACTCCCAAGCTGGGAAAATCTAGATGGCTTTGTGATGCCCCCCCCATTTATGAAGGGGAAATCATGGACAGGAACTTCAACCTAAGACAACGTCTGATCTTCACCCTGAATTCAGATGCACGAGATCTCGATGCAACTCTGCAGAGTGTGCTTTCCTTGCCCTCGCCCTGAAACCTATGACTAGCTTGTGTTCTCAGACTTCCGTCCTCACACTCCTGGCCCCCAAGCCCTCACATTTGGAAATTCGGGACACCAAATTAAGCATTCTGCCTGCCTTCCAGAACAAAAATTTTGACCTATGGAGTTTCTCACATAACCCAAATGAGGATAGACATACATGGCACTCGAATGTACCCAAATTAGATAATCTAACCTGGCCACTAATACACTGTCTGATAGGAATGAGCCCGGACCTCCTGACCAAAACCGAGACAGCTGACCGCACACTGAGAACATCACACCCGCCATGGTCTTAGCTCGTTATCTCTTCACAACCTAACTTTTCAGGCTTCAGAACTTAGACAGTAACACCAAGCCCTGACAAAAGGGTTGAATGTGATGCAGAAATCAGAACTTCTCCTTACCCAAGGCAAGTAGCCTTGTGGTTGGAAAGTTGTCCAACGATCAGTGTAGGAGAAATCAACATTCACCCTTAGGCCCCGCCCATTCTTGAGTGCGACGAGGGCATAAACACGCATTGTGACCCTCAGCGTGAGTCCTGTCCTCTAGTAAGTCCTCTCAGTGGCTGGACCATTAGATGTCATAATGGGCTTGACATGTCCCTAGGCCCCATTTTTAACCAGATTTATGGTTGTCCAGTCGCCCCTCCCCAGGGCTTTACTCTGGAATTCCTCATTTGGTGGGACACCTAAGGTTAAAAAACAAAACAATACCAAACAACAACAACAAAAACGGACTTCTTCCATCCCACAGAATGACCTCACCTCTTTGGACAAGGCCAAACCCAAGAGAATAAGACTCATCCATTTCCCATGAAGTCTCCCGGAAATTTCACGACCATGAGTGACACGATATCCAGAGACAAAAACTTGAGCAAGAGCCTCACACTCGCCCTTTTTTCATATCCTGAAGAGTTCTCCTCAAGGTCTGTAGATCAGTCCTGCCATACCTATGACCTGAAACATAAGCCGAGTTTCTGTTTTCAGACAACAATCCAAACAGCCCTGGCCTAAACACCCTATAGGTTCAGGCCCCTGGAGCCAACCTGAGGACTGTACTTGCCCTCTCCAAGGGAATTCTGTGTGCCCATTCCAATGGCCACAACCCTACTAATAGGATAAACCTACAAAATCCCTGAGGCCATCCCAATAGTGGTGGCTTCCCAGGACAAACAGGAGTAATCTGAGCCCATCTGAGAACCTACCTGCACTAAGACCCGAAGACTGATGTTCCTAGAGGTAAAAAGGAACGAACAGGCCCCTACGCACTAATCGGACCCATTGCTTTGGTTTCCAGGCATCTCTCCTCAGAGGCCTGGATTTCAAAACCAGCATATGGCTGTTTCTTGACTCACACATCAGTACAAATCTCATCTACACATGGGAAACTTGCACGTGGGAGCTTTGTGAAAGCCTCTCTTTAGGAGAACCCTTCAGGGCCCCATTGCCACCGCTTCATTCCAAGGTCTCCATAGACACAAAAACACATTAGGACCCATCCAAAGGAGAGTCCATTTCGAATGAGCGTATTCGGTTGCTCTACGAGATCCAGCAGATCTAACTTGTCTTGTTGCTAGGAGACAATTGGAATGCGAGGTGGGCTACCAAGCCATCCATCCTTAAAACCTTGCTCAGAATCGTTGGCCTGGAGCCAACCTACATGTCTCATTTGTCCTGCAGAGGAATCTTTGCAGTTGGGAGCTTCTCACAACTCCCATCGTGAGAGAACCCCCATGGCCTCGTGATCCCCCCCCCCCGTCATAAAGGGGCCATCAGGGACATAAGGTCCAAACTGACTGATCGTCTGATCCTCACCCTGACTTCAGATGCACGAGATCTCGGTTCAGGTCTGCAGTTTGGCCTGCCATGTCCTCACCCAGAAAACTAAGCCTAGCTTGTGTCCTCAGGCTTCTGTCCACAGACTACTGGCTCACAACCCTCCAGTTTGGCAATCCAGAACTACAATGCAGCACTCTACCTGCCCTGCAGAAGAAATGCATTGCCCTCTGGGGCTACCTAGAAACCCCAAATGAAGATCCACCTGCACGACACTTGGCTATACCCAAAATATACAGGATGACCTGGGCAATAATGCCCTTTCTGACACAGCCTGGGCCTGGACCTCCTAGGCCCACCCAGACAGCTGGCTACAAACTGAGAACATCAGACCCCCCATGGCCTTAGGTCGTTATCCCTTCCCAACCTCAGTTTTCAGGTTTCAGAACCTAGACCTTATCTCCAATCACTGCCCAGGTTTGAAAATGATGCAGAAATCAGAATTCCTTCCCGATGGCACGAAAACTTGTGGTTGGCTTGTTGTCCAACGTTCAGTGTAGTGGAAACCAGTGTGTCCCTTGAGGCCCCGCCATTGCTAGAGGGCCAGATAGGGAGCAAACACACATTGTGACCCTCAGCCTTAGCTCAGTCCTCAGGTAAGGCCTCTCAGTGGCTGGATGAAGAGACAGCATATTGGGCTTGCCATGCCCCTAGGCCCCAATTTTTTTTTTAATTTTTTATTTTTTATAAACATATATTTTTATCCCCAGAGGTACAGGTCTGTGAATCACCAGGTTTACACACTTCACAGCACTCACCAAATCAAATACCCTCCCCAATGTCCATAATCCCACCCCCTTCTCCCAAACCCCCTCCCCCCGGCAACCCTCAGTTTGTTTTGTGAGATTAAGAGTCACTTATGGTTTGTCTCCCTCCCAATCCCATCTTGTTTCATTTATTCTTCTTCTACCCACTTAAGCCTCCATGTTGCATCACCACTTCCTCATATCAGGGAGATCATATGATAGTTGTCTTTCTCTGCTTGACTTATTTCGCTAAGCATGATACGCTCTAGTTCCATCCATGTTGTTGCAAATGGCAAGATTTCATTTCTTTTGATGGCTGCATAGTATTCCATTGTGTATTGTGTATATATACCACATCTTCTTGATCCATTCATCTGTTGATGGACATCTAGGTTCTTTCCATAGTTTGGCTATTGTGGACATTGCTGCTATAAACATTCGGGTGCATGTGTCCCTTTGGATCACTACATTTGTATCTTTAGGGTAAATACCCAATAGTGCAATTGCTGGGTCATAGGGCAGTTCTATTTTCAACATTTTGAGGAACCTCCATGCTGTTTTCCAGAGTGGCTGCACCAGCTTGCATTCCCACCAACAGTGTAGGAGGGTTCCCCTTTCTCCGCATCCTCGCCAGCATCTGTCATTTCCTGACTTGTTGATTTTAGCCATTCTGACTGGTGTGAGGTGATATCTCATTGTGGTTTTGATTTGTATTTCCCTGATGCCAAGTGATATGGAGCACTTTTTCATGTGTCTGTTCGCCATCTGGATGTCTTCTTTGCAGAAATGTCTGTTCATGTCTTCTGCCCATTTCTTGATTGGATTATTTGTTCTTTGGGTGTTCAGTTTGCTAAGTTCTTTATAGATTCTGGACACTCGTCCTTTATCTGATATGTCGTTTGCAAATATCTTCTCCCATTCTGTCAGTTGTCTTTTGATTTTGTTAACTGTTTCCTTTGCTGTGCAAAAGCTTTTGATCTTGATGAAATCCCAGTAGTTCATTTTTTCCCTTGCTTCCCTTGCCTTTTGCGTTGTTCCTAGGAAGATGTTGCTGCGGCAGAGGTCGAAGAGGTTGCTGCCCGTGTTCTCAAGGATTTTGATGGATTCCTTTCATACATTGAGGTCCTTCATCCATTTTGAGTCTATTTTTGTGTGTGGTGTAAGGAAATGGTCCAATTTCATTTTTCTGCATGTGGCTGTCCAATTTTCCCAGCACCATTTATTGAAAAGGCTGTCTTTTTTCCATTGGACATTCTTTCCTGCTTTGTCGAAGATTAGTTGACCATAGATTTGAGGGTCTATTTCTGGGCTCTCTATTCTGTTCCATTGATCTATGTGTCTGTTTTTGTGCCAGTACCATGCTGTCTTGATGATGACAGCTTTGTAATAGAGCTTGAAGTCCGGAATTGTGATGCCACCAACGTTGGCTTTCTTTTTCAATATCCCTTTGGCTATTCGAGGTCTTTTCTGGTTCCATATAAATTTTAGAATTATTTGTTCCATTTCTTTGAAAAAGATGGATGGTACTTTGATAGGAATTGCATTAAATGTGTAGATTGCTTTAGGTAGCATAGACATTTTCACAATATTTATTCTTCCAATCCAGGAGCATGGAACATTTTTCCATTTCTTTGTGTCTTCCTCAATTTCTTTCACGAGTACTTTATAGTTTTCTGAGT
This sequence comes from Mustela putorius furo, assembly GCF_011764305.1. Taxonomy (NCBI): domain Eukaryota; kingdom Metazoa; phylum Chordata; class Mammalia; order Carnivora; family Mustelidae; genus Mustela; species Mustela putorius. Next base: position 12,104 of record NW_025421809.1, read on the forward strand.
ATAGATTCTGTGCCTCTTTGGTTAGGTTTATTCCTAGGTATCTTATGGTTTTGGATGCAATTGTAAATGGGATTGACTCCTTAATATCTCTTTCTTCTGTCTTGCTGTTGGTGTAGAGAAATGCAACTGATTTCTGTGCATTGATTTTATATCCTGACACTTTACTGAATTCCTGTATAAGTTCTAGCAGTTTTGGAGTGGAGTCTTTTGGGTTTTCCACATATAGTATCATATCATCTGCGAAGAGTGATAATTTGACTTCTTCTTTGCCGATTTGGATGCCTTTAATTTCCTTTTGTTGTCTGATTGCTGAGGCTAGGACCTCTAGTACGATGTTGAATAGCAGTGGTGATAATGGACATCCCTGCTGTGTTCCTGACCTTAGCGGAAAAGCTTTCAGTTTTTCTCCATTGAGAATGATATTTGCGGTGGGTTTTTCATAGATGGCTTTGATGATATTGAAGTATGTGCCCTCTATCCCTACACTTTGAAGAGTTTTGATCAGGAAGGGATGTTGTACTTTGTCAAATGCTTTTTCAGCATCTATTGAGAGTATCATATGGTTCTTGTTCTTAATTTTATTGATGTGTTGTATCACATTGACTGATTTGCGGATGTTGAACCAACCTTGCAGCCCTGGAATAAATCCCACTTGGTCGTGGTGAATAATCTTTTTAATGTACTGTTGAATCCTATTGGCTAGTATTTTGTTGAGTATTTTCGCATCTGTGTTCATCAAGGATATCGGTCTATAGCTCTCTTTTTTGGTGGGATCCTTGTCTGGTTTTGGGATCAAGGTGATGCTGGCCTCATAAAATGAGTTTGGAAGTTTTCCTTCCATTTCTATTTTTTGGAACAGTTTCAGGAGAATAGGAATTAGTTCTTCTTTAAATGTTTGGTAGAATTCCCCCGGGAAGCCGTCTGGCCCTGGGCTTTTGTTTGTTTGGAGATTTTTAATGACTGTTTCAATCTCCTTACTGTTTATGGGTCTGTTCAGGCTTTCTATTTCTTCCTCGTTCAGTTGTGGTAGTTTATATGTTTCTAGGAATGCATCCATTTCTTCCAGATTGTCAAATTTATTGCCGTAGAGTTGCTCATAGTATGTTCTTATAATAGTTTGTATTTCTTTGGTGTTAGTTGTGATCTCTCCTCTTTCATTCATGATTTTATTTATTTGGGTCCTTTCTCTTTTCTTTTTGATAAGTCGGGCCAGGGGTTTATCAATTTTATTAATTCTTTCAAAGAACCAGCTCCTAGTTTCGTTGATTTGTTCTATTGTTTTTTTGGTTTCTATTTCATTGATTTCTGCTCTGATCTTTATGATTTCTCTTCTCCTGCTGGGCTTAGGGTTTCTTTCTTGTTCTTTCTCCAGCTCCTTTAGGTGTAGGGTTAGGTTGTGTACCTGAGACCTTTCTTGTTTCTTGAGAAAGGCTTGTACCGCTATATATTTTCCTCTCAGGACTGCCTTTGTTGTGTCCCACAGATTTTGAACCGTTGTATTTTCATTATCATTTGTTTCCATGATTTTTTCAATTCTTCTTTAATTTCCCGGTTGACCCATTCATTCTTTAGAAGGATACTGTTTAGTCTCCATGTATTTGGGTTCTTTCCAAACTTCCTTTTGTGGTTGAGTTCTAGCTTTAGAGCATTGTGGTCTGAAAATATGCAGGGAATGATCCCAATCTTTTGATACCGGTTGAGTCCTGATTTAGGACCGAGGATGTGATCTATTCTGGAGAATGTTCCATGTGCACTAGAGAAGAATGTGTATTCTGTTGCTTTGGGATGAAATATTCTGAATATATCTGTGATGTCCATATGGTCCAGTGTGTCATTTAAGGCCTTTATTTCCTTTGCTGATCTTTTGCTTGGATGACCTGTCCATTTCAGTGAGGGGAGTGTTAAAGTCCCCTACTATTATTGTATTATTGTTGATGTGTTTCTTTGATTTTGTTATTAATTGGTTTATATAGTTGGCTGCTCCCACATTGGGGGCATAGATATTTAAAATTGTTAAATCTTCTTGTTGGACAGACCCTTTGAGTATGATATAGTGTCCTTCCTCATCTCTTATTATAGTCTTTGGCTTAAAATCTAATTGATCTGATATAAGGATTGCCACTCCTGCTTTCTTCTGATGTCCATTAGCATGGTAAATTCTTTTCCACCCCCTCACTTTAAATCTGGAGGTGTCTTCGGGCTTAAAAATGTGTTTCTTGGAGGCAACATATAGATGGGTTTTGTTTTTTTTATCCATTCTGATACCCTGTGTCTTTTGACAGGGGCATTTAGCCCATTCACATTCAGGGTAACTATTGAGAGATATGAATTTAGTGCCATTGTATTGCCTGTAAGGTGACTGTTACTGTATATGGTCTCTGTTCCTTTCTGATCTACCACTTGTAGGCTCTCTCTTTGCTTAGAGGACCCCTTTCAAGATTTCCTGTAGAGCTGGTTTGGTATTTGCAAATTCTTTCAGTTGTTGTTTGTCCTGGAAGCTTTTAATCTCTCCTTCTATTTTCAATGATAGCCTAGCTGGATATAGTATTCTTGGCTGCATGTATTTCTCGTTTAGTGCTCTGAAAATATCATGCCAGCTCTTTCTGGCCTGCCAGGTCTCTGTGGATAAGTCAGCTGCCAATCTAATATTTTTACCATTGTATGTTACAGACTTCTTTTCCCGGGCTGCTTTCAGGATTTTCTCTTTGTCATTGAGACTTGTAAATTTTACTATTAGGTGACGGGGTGTGGGCCTATTCTTATTGATTTTGAGGGGCATTCTCTGAACCTCCTGAATTTTGATGCTCGTTCCCCTTTGCCATATTGGGGAAATTCTCCCCAATAATTCTCTCCAGTATACCTTCTGCTCCCCTCTCACTTTCTTCTTCTTCTGGAATCCCAATTATTCTAATGTTGTTTCGTCTTATGGTGTCACTTATCTCTTGAATTCTCCCCTCGTGGTCCAGTAGCTGTTTGTCCCTCTTTTGCTCAGCTTCTTTATTCTCTGTCATTTGGTCTTCTATATCACTAATTCTTTCTTCTGCCTCATTTATCCTAGCAGTTAGAGCCTCCATTTTTGATTGCACCTCATTAATAGCTTTTTTGATTTCACCTTGGTTAGATTTTAGTTCTTTTATTTCTCCAGAAAGGGCTTTTATATCTCTCGAGAGGTTTTCTCTAATATCTTCCATGCCTTTTTCGAGCCCGGCTAGAACCTTGAGAATTGTCATTCTGAACTCTAGATCTGACATATTACCGATGTCTGTATTGATTAGGTCCCTAGCCTTCGGTACTGCCTCTTGTTCTTTTTTTTGTGTTGAATTTTTACGTCTTGTCATTTTGTCCAGATAAGAGTAAATGAAGGGGCAAGTAAAATACTAAAAGGGTGGCAACAACCCCAGGAAAATATGCTTTAACCAAATTAGAAGAGATCCAAAATCGTGAGTGGGGAGAAAGGGGATAAAAAGAGGTTCAAAAAGGAAGAAAGAAAAAAAAAACAAAAAGAAAAGAAAAAGAAAAAAAAAGAAAAGAAAAGAAAATAATTTTTTAAAAAAAGAAAACACCAACGAAAAATGTAAATATATATATATATATATATATATATATATATATATATATATTAGATAAACTAGTAAAAAATCGTTAAAAAAGAAAAAGGTAACAGTTAAAAAAAAATTTTACCCGAAGGCGAGAAAAAAAAAAATGAAAAAGAAAAAATTAAATTAACTGCAAGACTAAAAAAAAATCACAGGAAAAAAGCCATGAGTTCCGTGCTTGGCTTTCTCCTCCTCTGGAATTCTGCTGCTCTCCTTGGTATTGAAACCGCACTCCTTGGTAGGTGAACTTGGTCTCGACTGGATTTCTTGTTGATCTTCTGGGGGAGGGCCATGTTGTAGTGATTCTCAAGTGTCTTTGCCCCAGGCGGAATTTCACCGCCCTTACCCGGGGCCGGGGTGAGTAATCCGCTCGGGTTTGCTTTCAGGAGCTTTTGTTCCCTGAGCGCTTTCCATAGAGTTCCAGAGGACGGGAATACAAATGGCGGCCTCCTGGTCTCCGGCCCGGAGGAGCCAAGAGCCCAGGGGCCCACTCCTCAGTGCGCCCTCAGAGAACAGCGCCCAGTTACTCCCGTCTGCCCGAACTCCGGCCGCGCTCCGAGCTCACCGAGCCTGCGACCGGTTCAAGGTAACACGAAGCTGCGAGCTTACTGTCAGCTCTGTCTCTGTAGCCGGCTTTCCCGTTCCAATACCCGCAAGCTCTGCGACACTCAGACACCACCGATCCTTCTGTGACCCTGCGGGACCTGCGGCCTCGCTGACCCCGCGTGGGCTTCGCCCCGGTTTAGCCTCTGGAGCGATGTCCCTCAGCGGAACAGACTTTTAAAAGTCCTGATTTTGTGCGCGGTTGCTCCGCCGCTTGCCGGGAGCCGGCCCCTCCCCCCGGGGTCTATCTTCCCGTCGCTTTGGATTCACTTCTCCGCCGGTCCTACCTTTCAGAAAGTGGTTGTTTTTCTGTTTCCAGAATTGCTGTTCTTCTTCTCTTCGATCTGCCGATGGATTTTCAGGTGTTTGCAATCTTTAGATAAGCTATCTAGCTGATCTCCGGCTAGCTGAAGCAGTCCCAGCTTGCTACTTCTCTGCCATCTTGACCGAATCTCTAGGCCCCAATTTTTAACCATAGTTCGTGTTGTCCCTTCACTCTTCCCCAGGGCTCTGCTTGGAATTCCTCTTTTGGTGGGACACCTGATGTAACAACCCTGAAAGGATTCCTCCATCCAACAGATTGACAAAAAACAATTGGGATCGGGCCAAATCCGCAGAGAGCAAGATTCGTCCATGGCCCATGAGGCATCCTCGACATTCCACGGCCATCGCTGATACAAAATCCAGAGACAAAAGCCTAAGCAAGCGCCTCAGACTCGCACTATCTTCATATCCTGAAGATGTCTTCTCATGGTTTGTAGATCGGGCCTACCATACCTACGTCCCCAAACATAAGCTGAGTTTGTGTTTTCAGACTTCTGTCTCAAAGTCCTGGGCCACACACCATCCAGGCTGGGGACCCTGGAGCCACACATTAGGCCTGTGCCTACCCAATCCATGGGAATTCTGCCCATTCCATTGTCTAAAATCGTACAAATTAGGAGAACACTCCAAAGTCCCTGAGGCCATCACAATAGTATAGCTCACCCGGGACAAAAAAGGGCAGTCTGACACAAGCTGAGCATCTAACTCCACTCATACCCTAGATGGATGTCCCCAGAGAAGAATATTGAACCAGACAGGACCCTAGGCCAAAATCGGATCCATTGCTTTGGTTTACAGGCATGTGTCCTCAAAACCCTGGGTTCCAAAACCAGCATTGGGGTTTTCCAGAGGCACCCATCAGAACAAACCTCGTCTCCACAAGGAAACTTGTGCATGGGAGCTATGTCAAAAGCTTAGGAGAATACTTCAGGGTCCCAGTGCCAACACCCCATTCCAAGGCCCTCATGGACACAAACACACATTAGACCAATCCTCAGGAAAGTCCATTTCAACGCAGCCACCCCGGTTGCTCCCGCAGAGCCATCAGATCTAAACTGTCTTGTCGCTAGGAGACAATTGAAATGCGAGGCGGGCTTCCCAGGCATCCATCCTCGAACGTTGGTCTGGATTCATCCATATGGGATGTCCTGGAGCTGTCCAACAGGTCTCAATTGTCCCGCAGAAGGAATCCTAGGAGGGGGCATCCCACCACTCCCAACGTGGGAAAACCTCCACGGCCTCGAGATTCGGCTCACTTTATGAAGGGGCCGTCAAGAACAGAAAATCCAAGCTGTGCCAACGTCTGATCCTCGCTCTGACTTCAGATGCATGAGATATTGCTTCAGATCTTCAGAGGGTACATTCCGTGCCCACGGCATGAAACCCAAGTTTAGCTGTCCTTGGCCCCAATTTTAACCAGATTTCTGATTGTCCAATCGCCCCTACCCAGGGCTCTTCTCTGGAATCCCTCATTTGGTGGGACCCCTGAGTTTGAAAAACAAAACAAAACAAAACAACAACAACAAAAAAACGGACTTATTCCATCCCACAGAATGACCCCAAAATCTTTGGACTGGGCCAACCCCCCAGGGAGTAAAACTCGTCCATTTCCCATGAAGTCACACGGAAATTTCACGACCATGAGTGACACGATATCCAGAGACAAAAACTTGAGCAGAGCTTCACACTCGCCCTTTTTTCATATCCCGAAGGGTTCTCCTCATGGTCTGTGGATCAGTCCTGCCATACCTATGACCCGAAACATAAGCCGAGTTTCTGTATTCAGACAACTGTCCAAACAACAGCCCTGGCCTACACAGCCTATAGGCTTAGGCCCCTGGAGCCAAGCTGAGGACTGTACTTGCCCTCTCCAAGGGAATTCTGTGTGCCCATTCCAATGGCCAAAACGCTACTAATAAGATAAACCTCCAAAGTCCCTGAGGCCATCCCAATAGTGGTGGCTACCCAGGACAAACAGGAGCAATCTGAGCCCATCTGAGAACCTACCTGCACTCAAACTTGTAGACGGATATCCCCAGTGGTAAAAAGGAACGAACAGGCCCCTAGGCCCTAATCGGATCCATTGCTTTGGTTTCAAGGCATCTCTCCTCAGAGGCCTGGATTTCAGTACCAGCATATGACTGTTTCTTGACTGACCCATCAGAACAAATCTCATCTACACATGGAAACTTGCAAGTGGGAGCGATGTCAAAGCCTCTGTTTAGTAGAACCCTTCATGGCCCCAGTGCCACCGCGTCATTCCAAGGTATCCATAGACACAAAAACACATTAGGACCCATCCACAGGAGAGTCCATTTCAACTCAGTGTATTCGGTTGCTCCACGAGATCCAGCAGATCAAACTTGTCTTGTTGCTAGGAGACAATTGGAATGCGAGGTGGCCTACCCCGCCATCCATCCTTAGAACCCTGCCCGGAATCGTTGGACTGGAGCCAACCAACTGGTCTCAATTGTCCTGCAGAAGAATCTTTACAGTTGGGAGCTTCTCACAACTCCCATCATGAGAAAACACCCATGGCCTCGTGATCCCCCCCCCCTTCATGAAGGGGCCCTCAGGGACATAAGGTCTAAACTGAGTGATTGTCTGATCCTCACCCTGATTTCAGATGCACGAGATCTCGGTTCAGGTCTGTAGATTGTGCCTGCTATGTCCTCAACAGAAACCTAAGCCTAGCTTGTGTCTTCAGACTTCCATCCTCCGACTAATGGCCCACAAGCCCTCCAGATTATAATGCAGCACTCTCCCTGCCCTCCAGAAGAAAAACATTGCATTCTGGGGCTACCCAGAAACCCCAAATGAAGATCAACTTGCACGCCACTTGGTTGTACCCAAAATATATAGGCTGACCTGGGCAATAATGCCCTTTCTGACAGAGGCTGAGCCTGGACCTCCAGGCTCATCCAAACAGCTGGCCGCTCACTGAGCACATCGGACCAGCCATTGCCTTAGGTCATTATCTCTTCCCAGCCTCGGTTTTCAGGATTTAGAATCTAGACCATATCTCCAATCACTGCCCATGTTTGAAAATGATGCAGAAATCATAACTCCTTCCCGATGGCAAGAAACCTTGTCTTAGGCTTGTTGTATAATGTTCAGTGTAGTGGATACCTGTGTGTCCGATGAGACCCCACCATTGCTCGCGGGCCACATAGGTGGCAAACACACATTGTGACCCGCAGCCTTAGCCCAGTCCTCAGGTAAGGCCTCTCAGTGGCTGGATGAAGAGACAGCATATTGGGCTTGCGAAGCCCATAGGCCCCAATTTTTAACCATAGTTCGGGTTGTCCCTTCAATCTTCCCCAGGGCTCTGCATTGGAATTCCGCTTTTGGTTGGACACCTGAGGTATCAACCCTGAAAGGAGTACTCCATCCAGCAGATTGACGAAAAACAATTGGGAACGGGCCAAATCCACGGAGAGCAAGATTCGTCCATGCCCCATGAGGCCTCCTCGACATTCCACGACCATCGCTGATACAAAATCCAGAAACAAAAGCCTGAGCAAGCGCCTCAGACTCGCGCTATCTTCATATCCTGAAGATGTCTTCTCATGATTTGTAGATCGGGCCTGCCATACCTACGTCCCCAAACATAAGCTGAGTTTGTGTTTTCAGACTTCTGTCCTCAAAGTCCTGGGCCACACACCATCCAGGCTGGGGACCCTGGAGCCACACATTAGGACTGTGCCTACCCAATCCACGGGAATTCTGCCCATTCCATTGTCCAAAATCGTACAAATTAGGAGAACCCTCCAAAGTCCCTGAGGCCATCCCAATAGTATAGGTCACCCGGGACAAAAAGTTCAGTCTGTCACCAGCTGAGCATCTACCTCCACTCATACCCTAGATGGATGTCCTCAGAGAAGAAGATTGAACCAGACAGGACCCTAGGCCAAAATCTGATCCATTGCTTTGGTTTACAGGCATGTCTCCTCAAAACCCTGGGTTCCAATACCATAATTTGGGTTTTCCTGAGGCACTCATCAGAACAAACCTCGTCTCCACAAGAAAACATGTGCATGGGAGCTATGTCAAAAACTTAGGAGAATACTTCAGGGTCCCAGTGCCACCGCCCCATTCCAAGGCCCTCATGGACACAAACACACATTAGACCCATCCTCAGGAAAGTCCATTTCAACTCAGCAACCCCGGTTGCTCCCGCAGAACCATCAGATCTAAACTGTCTTGTCGCTAGGAGACAATTGGAATGCGAGGCTGGCTTCCCAGGCATTCATCCTCGAACGTTGGTCTGGACTCATACATATGGGATGTCCTGGAGCTGTCCAACAGGTCTCAATTGTCCCGCAGAAGGAATCCTAGGAGGGGGCCTTCCACCACTCCAAACGTGGGAAAACCTCCACAGCCTCGAGATTCGGCTCCCTTCATGAAGGGGCCTTCATGAACAGAAAATCCAACTGAGCCAACGTCTGATCCTCGCTCTGACTTCAGATGCATGAGATATTGCTTCAGATCTTCAGAAGGTACATTCCGTACCCTAGTCCCTGAATCCCAAGTGTAGCTTGTTTTCTCAGAATTCCGTACTCACACTCCTGGCTCCGAAGCCCACAAGTTTGGCAATACCGGTCCATCATTGCAGCACTCTGCCTGCCCTCTAGAAACAAAATATTGCCTAATGAGCTACCGGGAACATTAAATGAGAATAAATCTACACGGCACTCGAATGTACCCATATTATATAGTCTAACCTGGGCAGTAATGCACTGTCTGACACAACCTGAGCCGGGACATCCTGAGCAACACTCAGACACTGACGGCACCCTGAGACCATAAGACCCGCAGTGGCCTTAGGTCATCATTTCTTCCCTACCTAAGTATTCAGGCTTCAGAACCTAGACCTTATCTCCAATCACTGTCCAGGTGTGAGTGTGATGCAGAAATCAGAACTCCTCTTTATCCACGAAAAGAAACCTTGTGGTTGCCATGTTGTCCAAGGTTCAGTGTAGGAGAAACAAGCATTCACCCTGAGGTCCCGCCCATTCTTGAGTTCGACGAGGGCATAAACACGCATTGTGACCCTCAGCATGAGTCCTGTCCTCTAGTAAGTCCTTTCAGTGTCTAGAACATTAGATGCCATAATGGTTTGACATGCCCCTAAGCCCCAAATTTAAACCAGATTTCTTTTGTCAAATCGCCCCTCCCCAGGGCTCTACTCTGGAATCCCTCATTTGTTTAGACAACTGAGTTTGAAAAAGAAAACAAAACAAAGCAACAACAACAAAAAAACGGCCTTCTTACATCCCACATAATGACCCCAAACTCTTTGGACGGGGCCAAACCTCCAGAGAGTAAGACTCGTCCATTTCCCATGAAGTCACCCGGATATTTCAAGACCATGAATGGCACGATATCCAGAGATAAAAACTTGAGCAAGAGCCTCACACTCGCCCTTTTTTCATATCCCGAAGAGTTCTCCTCATGGTCTGTAGATCAGTCCTGCCATACCTATGACCCGAAACATAATCCGAGTTTGTGTTTTCAGACAACTGTCCAAACAGCCCAGGCCTACACACCCTGCAGGCTCAGGCCCCTGGAGCCAACTTGAGGACTGTACTTGCCATCTCCAAGGGAATTCTGTGTGACCACTGCAGTGGCCACAACCCTACTAATAGGATAAACCTCCAAAATCCCTGAGGCCATCCCAATAGTGGTGGCTTCCCAGGACAAACAGGAGCAATCTGAGCCCATCTGAGAACCTACCTGCCGTCAGACTCGTAGACTGATATCCCCAGAGTTAAAAAGGAACGAACAGGCCCCTAGGCCCTAATTGGATCCATTGCTTTGGGTTCCAGGCATCTTCCTCAGAGGCCTGGATATCAGTACCAGCATATGGCTGTTTCTTGACTGACCCATCAGAACAAATCTCATCTACACATGGGAAAAATGCACGTGGGAGATGTGTCATGCCTCTTTTTAGGAGAAACCTTCAGGGCCCCAGTGCCACCGCTTCATGCCAAGGTCTCCATAGACACAAAAACACATTAAGAACCATCCACAGGAGAGTCCATTTCAACTCAGCATATTCGGTTGCTCCGCGAGATCCAGCAGATCTAACTTGTCTTGTTGCTAGGAGACAATTGGAATGCGAGGTGGCCTACCCCGCCATCCATCCTTAGAACCCTGCTCGGAATCGTTGGCCTGGAGCCATCCAACAGGTCTCAATTGTCCTGCATAAGAATCTTTGTAGTTGGGAGCTTCACACAACTCCCATCGTGAGAAACACCCATGGCCTCGTGATTCCCCCCCCTTCATGAAGGGGCCATCAGGGACATAAAGTCCAACCTGAGAAATAGTCTGATCCTCACCCTGACTTCAGATGAACGAGATCTCGATTCAGGTCTGTATATTGTGCATGCCATGTCCTCACACAGAAACCTAAGCCAAGCTTGTGTCCTCAGACATCCGTCCTCAGACTAAGGGCACACAAGCCCTCCAGTTTGGCAATCCAGAATTACAATGCAGCACTCTGCTTGCACTCTAAAAGAAAAACATTGCCCTCTGGCGCTACCCAGAAACCCCAAATGAAGATCAACCTGCACGCCACTTGGCTGTACCCAAAATATATAGGCTGACCTGGGCAATAATGCCCTTTATGACAGAGCCTGAGCCTGGACCTCCTGGCCCCACCCAGACAGCTTACAGCTCACTGAGCACATAGGACAAGCAATTGCCTTACGTCGTTATCTCTTCCCAATCTCAGTTTTCAGGATTCAGTTCCTAGAACTTATCTCAAATCACTACCCAGGTTTGAAAATGATGCAGAAATCAGAACTCCCGCTCAAAGGCAAGAACCTTGTGGTTGATTTGTTGTCCAACGTTCAGTGTAGTGGAAACATGTTTGTCGGATGAGGCCCCGCCATTGCTTGCGGGCCACATAGGTGGCAAACTCACATTGTGACCCTCAGCCTTAGCCCAGTCCTGAGGTAAGGCCCCTCGGTGGCTGGATGAAGAGACAGCATATTGGGCTTGCCATGCCCATAGGTCCCAATTTTTAACCATAGTTCGGGTTGTGTCTTCCCCAGGGCACTGCTTTGAAATTCCGCTTTTGGTGGGACACCTGAGGTAACAACCCTGAAAGAGTCCTCCCATTCCAAAGATTGACGAAAAACAATTGGGATCGGGTCAAATCCACAGAGAGCAAGATTCGTCCATGGCCCATGAGGCCTCTCCAACATTCCACACCATCTCTGATACAAAATCCAGAGACAAAAGCCTGAGAACGTGCCTCAGACTCGCTCATTCTTCATATCCTGAAGAGTTCTTCAGATAAGAAACTACAAGGCACTCAAAGGCACCCAAAATATATAGTCTAACCTGGGCACTAATGCACTGTCTGACGACTTGAGCCCGGACCTCGTGACCAACACCCAGACAGCTGACCGCCCACTGAGCACATCAGACCCGCCATGGCCTAAGGTCATCATCTCTTCCCTATCTCAGTTTTCAGGCTTCAGAACCTAGACCTTATCTCCAATCACTGCCCAGGGGTGACTGTGATGCAGAAATCAGAACTCTCCCTAACCCATGGCAAGAAACCTTCTGGTTGGCATGTTGTCCAACGTTCAGTGTAGGAGAAACCAGCATTCACCCTGAGGCCCCGCCCATTCTTGAGTGCGACGAGGGCGTAAAGACGCATTGTGACCCGCAGCCTGAGTCCTGTCCTCTAGTTAGTCCTCTCAGTGGCTGGACCATTAGATGTCATCATGGGCTTGACATGTCCCTAGGCCCCAATTTTTAACCAGATTTCTGGTTGTCCTGTCGCCCCTCCCCAAGGCTCTACTCGGGAACGCTCATTTTTTGTGGGACACCTGAGGTTGAAAAACAAAACAAAACAAATCAACAACAACAGAACAACGGACTTCTTCCATCCCACAGAATGACCCCAAACTCTTTCGACGGGGCCAAACCCCCAGAGAGTAAGACTTGTCCATTTCCCATGAAGTCACCCGGAAATTTCACGACCATGAGTGACACGATATCCAGATACAAATACTTGTGCAAGAGCCTCACACTCGCCCTTTTTTCAAATCCCGAAGTTTTCTCCTCATGGTCTGTAGATCAGTCCTGCCATACCTATGACCCGAAACATAAGCCGAGTTTGTGTTTTCAGTCAACTGTCCAAACAGCCCTGACCTACACACCCTACAGGCTCAGGCCCCTGGAGCCAAACCTGACGACTGTGCTTGCCCTCTCCAAGGGAATTGTGTGTACCCATTCCAATGGCCACAAACCTACTAATAGGATAAACATCCAAAGTCCCTGAGGCCATCCCAATATTTGTGGCTTCCCAGGACAAACAAGGGCAATATGGGCCCATCTGAGCACCTACAGGCACTGAGACCCGTAGACTGATGTCCCCAGAGGTAAAAAGGAACGAACAGGCCCCTAGGTACCTATCGGATCCATTGCTTTGGTTTCCAGGCATCTCTCCTCAGGGGCCTGGGTTTCAATAGGAGCATATGGCTGTTTCTTGACTCACCAATCAGAACAATCTCATCTACACATGGGAAACTTGCACGATGGAGCCGTGTGAAAGCCTCTCTTTAGTGGAACCCTTCAGGGCCCCGTTCGACCGCTTCATTCCAAGGTCTCCATAGACACAAAATCATATTAGGACACATCCACGGGAGAGTCCATTTCAACTCAGCCTCCTCGGTTGCTCCCCCAGATCAGGCAGATCTAACATGTCTTGTTGCTTGGAGACAATTGGAATGCGAGGTGGGCTACCCAGCCATCCATCCTTAGAACCCTGCTCGGAATCATTGTCCTGGAGCCAACCAACAGGTCTCAATTGTCCTGCAGAAGAATCATTGCAGTTGGGAGCTTCTCACAACTCCCATCGTGGGAAAACCCCCATGGCCTCGTGATCCACACCCCCCTTCAGGAAGGGGCCATCAGGGACAGAATGTCCAAACTGAGCGATCGTCTGATCCTCGCCCTGACTTCAGATGCACGAGATCTCGATTCAGGTCTGTAGATTGTGCCTCCCATATCCTCACCCAGAAACCTAGGCCTAGCTTAGGTTCTCAGACTTCGGTTCTCAGACTACTGGCCCACAAGCCCTCCAGTTTGGCAATCCAGAACTACAATGCAGCACTCTGCCTCCCCTCCAGAAGAAAAACATTGCCCTCTGGGGCTAGCCAGAAACCCCAAAATAGGATCAACAGGGCACACCATTCGGCTGTACCCCAAATATATAGGCTGACCTGGGCACTAATGCCCTTTCTGACACAGCCTGATCCTGGCACAACTGGCCCCACCCCGACAGCTGGCCGCACACTGAGCACATCTGACCTGCCATGGTCTTAGGTCGTCATCTCTTCTCAACCTCGGTTTTCATGCTCCAGAACCTAGACCTTATCTCCAATCATGGCCCGGGATTGAAAATGATGCAGAAATCAGAACTCTTTCCCCATTGCAAGACACCTTGTGGTTGCATTGTTGTCCAAGATTTAGTGTAGATGAAACCAGTGTGGCCCATGAGGCCCCGCCCATGCTTGCGGGCCACATTGGTCACAAACACACATTGTGACCCTCAGCCTGAGCCCAGTCCTCAGGTAAGGCCTCTCAGCGGCTGGATGGAGAGACAGCATATTGGGATTGTCATGCCCCTAGGCCCCAATTTTTAACCAGAGTTCGTTTTGTCCCTTCACTCTTCCCCAGGGCTCTGCTTTGGAATTCCTCTTTTGGTGGGACACCTGAGGTTACAAACCTGAAAGGATTCCTCCCATCCCACATATTGACGAAAAACAATTGGGATCGGGCCAAGTCCACAGAGAGCAAGATTCGTCTATGGCCCATGAGGCCTCCCCAACATTCCACGGCCATTGCTGAAACAAAATACAGAAACAAAAGCCTGAGCGTGCGCCTCAGATTCGCTCATTCTTCATATCCTGAGGAGTTCTTCAGATAAGAACCTACACGACACTCGATGCACCCAAAATATATAGTCTAACCTGGGCACTAATGCACTGTCAGACAACCTGAGCCCGGACCTCGTGATCAACACCAAGACAGCTGACCACACACTGTGCACATGCGACCCGCCATGGCCTTAGGTCATCATCTCTTCCCTACCTCAGTTTTCAGGCTTCAGAACCTAGACCTTATCTCCAATCACTGCCCAGCGGTGACTGTGATGCAGAAATCAGAACTCTTCCTTACCCATGGCAAGAAACCTTGTGGTTGGCATGCTGTCGAACGTTCAGTGTAGGAGAAACCAGCATTCACCCTTAGGCCCCGCCCATTCTTGAGTGCGACGAGGGCATAAACACGCATTGTGACCCTCAGCGTGAGTCCTGTCCTCTAGTACGTCCTCTCAGTGGCTGGACCATTAGATGTCATAATGGGCTTGACATGTCCCTAGGCCCCAATTTTTAACCAGATTTCTGGTTGTCCAGTCGCCCCTCCCCAGGGCTCTACTCTGGAATCCCTCATTTTGTGGGACACCTGAGGTTGAAAAACAAAACAAAACAAATCAACAACAACAGAGCAACGGACTTCTTCCATCCCACAGAATGACCCCAAACTCTTTGGACGGGGCCAAACCCCCAGAGAGTAATACTCACCCATTTCCCATGAAGTCACCCGGAAAAATCACGACCATGATTGACACGATATCCAGAGACAAAATTTGAGCAGTGCCTCACACTCGCCCTTTTTTCATATCCCGAAGAGTTCTCCTCATGGTCTGTAGATCAGTTCTGCCATATTGTGACCCAAAACATAAGCCGAGTTTGTGTTTTCAGACAACTGTCCAAACAGCCCTGGCCTACACACCATACAGTCTCAGACCCCTGGAGCCAAAACTGACGAATGTGATTGCCCTCTCCAAGGGAATTGTATCTGCCCATTCCAATGGCCAAAACACATCTAAGAGTATAAACCTCCAAAGTCCCTGAGGCCATCCCAATATTTGTGGCTTCCCAGGACAAATGGGGTAATCTGGTCCCATCTGAGCACATACCGGCACTGAGACCCGTAGCCTGATGTCCCCAGAGGTAAAAAGGAACGAACAAGCCCCTAGGCACCTATCGGTTCCATTGCTTTGGTTTCCATGCATCTCTCCTCAGAGGCCTGGATTTCAATAACAGCTTATGGCTGTTTCTTGTCTCACCCATCAGAGTGTCCATTTCAACTCAGCCTCCTCGGTTGCTCCCACAGATCCAGCAGATCTAACCTGACTTGTTGCTTGGAGACAATTGAATGCGAGGTGGGCTACCCAGCCATCCATCCTTAAACACTGCTCGGATTCGTTGTCCTGGCGCCAATCAACAGGTCTCAATTGTGCTGAAGAACCATCTTTGCAGTTGGAAGCTTCTCACAACTCCCATCGTGGGAAAACACCCATGGCCTCATGATCCACCCGCCCTTCAAGAAGGGGCCATCAGCGACAGAATTTCAAACCTGAGCGATCGTCTGATCATCGCCCTGAGTGCAGATGCACGATATCTCGATCAGGTCTGTAGACTGTGCCTGCCATATCCTCACCCAGAAACCTAGGCCTAGCTTGGGTTCTCGGACTTCCGTCCTCAGACGTCTGGCCCACAAGCCCTCCAGTTTGGCAATCCAGAACTACAATGCAGCACTCTGCCTGCCTTCCAGAAGAAAAACATTGCCCTCTGGGGCTACCCAGAATCCCCGAATGAGGATCAACCTGCACGCCATTCGGCTGTACCCCAAATATATAGGCTGACCTGGGAACTAATGCTCTTTCTGACACGGCCTGAGCCTGTACCTCCTGGCCCCACCCAGGCAGCTGGCCGCACATTGAGCACATCGGACCCACCATGGCCTTAGGTGGTCATCTCTTCTCAACCTCGATTTTCAGGCTTCAGAACTTAGACCTTATCTCCAATCACGGCCCGGGTTTGAAAATGTAGCAGAAATCAGAACTCTTTCCCCATGGAAAGAAACCTTGTGGTTGGCATGTTGTCCAAGGTTCAGTGTCGTTGAAACCAGTGTGGCCCAAGAGGACCCGCCCATGCTTGCGGGCCACATTGGTCACAAACACACATTGTGACCCTCAGCCTGAGCCCAGTCCTCAGGTAAGGCCTCTCAGTGGCTGGATGGAGAGACAGCATATTGGGCTTGCCATGCCCCTAGGCCTCAATTTTTAACCATAGTTCAGGTTTTACCTTCACTCTTTCCCAGGGCTCTGCTTTGGAATTCCTCTTTTGGTGGGACACCTGAGGTAACAAACCTGAAAGGAGTCCTCCCATCCCACATATTGACGAAAGACAATTGGGATCGGGCCAAGTCCACAGAGAGCAAGATTCGTCCACGGCCCATGAGGTCTCCCCAACATTTCACGGCCATCGCTGATACGAAATCCAAGGACAAAAGGCTGAGCACGCGCCTCAGACTGGCTCATTTTTAATATCCTGAGGAGTTCTTCAGATAAGAACCTACACGGCACTTGAATGCACCCGAAATATATAGTCTAACGTGGGCACTAATGCACTGTCTGTCAACCTAAGCCCGGACCTCGTGACCAACACCCAGACAGCTGACCGCACACTGAGCACATCAGATCCGCCATGGCGTAATATCATCATCTCTTCCCTACCTCAGTTTTCAGGCTTCAGAACCTAGACCTTATCTCCAATCACTGCCCAGGGGTGACTGTGATGCAGAAATCAGAACTCTTCCTTACTCATGGCAGGAAACCTTGTGGTCGGCATGTTGTCCAACGTTCAGTGTAGGAGAAACCAGCATTCACCCTGAGGCCCCGCCATTCCTAAGTGCGAGGAGGGCATAAACACGCATTGTGACCCTCAGCGTGAGTCCTGTCCTCTAGTACGTCCTCTCAGTGGCTGGACCATTAGATGTCATAATGGGCTTGACATGTCCCTAGGCCCCAATTTTTAACCAGATTTCTGGTTGTCCAGTCGCCCCTACCCAGGGCTCTACGCATGAATCACTCATTTGGTGGGAAACCTGAGGTTGAAAAACAAAACAAAACAAATCATCAACAACAGAACAACGGACTTCTTCCATCCCACAGAATGACGCCAAACTCTTTGGACGGGGCCAAACCCCTAGAGAGTAAGACTCGTCCATTTCCCATGAAGTCACCCGGAAATTTCACGACCATGAGTGACACGATATCCAGAGACAAAAACTTTACCAAGAGCCTCACACTCGCCCTTTTTTCATATCCCGAAGAGTTCTCCTCATGGTCTGTAGATCAGTCCTGCCATACCTATGACCCGAAACATAAGCCGAGCTTGTGTTTTCAGACAACTGTCCAAACAGCCCTGGCCTACACACCCCACAGGCTCAGGCCCCTGGAGCCAAACCTGACGACTGTGCTTGCCCTCTCCAAGGGAATTTTGTGTGCCCATTCCAATGGCCACAACCCTATTAATAGTTTAAACCTCCAAATTCCCTGAAGCCATCCCAATATTTGTGGCTTCCCAGGACAAACAGGGGCAATTAGGGCCCATCTGAGCACATACCGGCACTCAGTCCCGAAGACTGATGTCCCCAGATGTAAAAAGGAACGAACAGGCCCCTAGTCACCTATCGGATCCATTGCTTTGGTTTCGAGACATCTCTCCTCAGAGGCCTGGATTTCAATAACAGCATATGGCTGTTCTTCACTCACCCATCAGAACAAATCTCATCTACACATGGGAATCTTGCACGATGGAGCTGTGTGTAAGCCTCTCTTTAGGAGAACCCTTCAGGGCCCCAGTGCCACCGCTTCATTCCAAGGTCTCCATAGACACAAAATCATATTAGGACACATCCACGGGAGAGTCCATTTCAATTCAGCCTCCTCGGTTGCTCCCCCAGATCCAGCAGATCTAACCTGTCTTGTTTCTTGGAGACATTGGAATGCGATGTGGGCTACCCAGCCATCCATCCTGAGAACCCTGCTCAGAATCGTTGTCCTGGAGCAACCAAAGGGTATCAATTGTCCTGCAGAAGAATCTTTGCAGTTGGGAGATTCTCACAACTCCCATCGTGGGAAAACACCCTAGGCCTCGTGATCCACCCCCCCTTAAAAAAGGGGCCATCATGGGAGTTCTGATTTCTACAACACAGTCACCCCTGGGCAGTGATTGGAGATAAGGTCTAGGTCTGAAGCCTGAAAACTGAGGTAGGGAAGAGATGATGACCTAAGGCCATGGCGGGTCTGATATGCTCAGTGTGCGGTCAGCTGTCTGTGTGTTGGTCTCCAGGTCCGGGCTCAGGTTGTCAGACAGTGCATTAGTGCCCAGGTTATAGTATATATTTTGGGTGCATTCGAGTGCCGTGTAGGTTCTTATCTGAAGAACTCTTCAGGATATGAAGAATGAGCGAGTCTGAGGCGCGTGCTCAGGCTTTTGTCTCTGGATATTGTATCAGCGATGGCCGTGGAATGTTCTTGAATGGGGGGGTGGAACACGAGGCCATGGTGCTTCTCCCAATGGGAGTTTTGAGAAGCTCCCAACTGCAAAGATTCTTCTGCAGGACAATTGAGACCTGTTGGTTGGCTCCAGGACAACGATTCCGAGCAGGGTTCTAAGGATGGATGGCTGGGTAGCCCACCTCACATTCCAATTGTCTCCAAGCAACATGACAGGTTAGATCTGCTGCATCTGGGGGAGCAACCGAGGAGGATGAGTTGAAATGGACTCTCCCGTGGATGTGTTCTAATATGATTTTGTGTCTATGGATACCTTGGAATGAAGCGGTGGCACTGGGGCCCTGACGGGTTCTACTAAAGAGAGGCTTTCACACAGCTCCATCGTGCAAGTTTCCCATGTGTAGATGAGATTTGTTCTGATGGGTGAGTCAAGAAACAGCCATATGCTGTTATTGAAATCCATTCCTCTGAGGAGAGATGCCTGGAAACCAAAGCAATGGATCCGATATATGCCTAGGGGCCTATTCGTTCCTTTTTACCTCTCGGGACATCAGTCTAAGGGTCTGAGTGCCGGTAGGTGCTCAGATGGGCCCAGGTTGCCCCTGTTTGTACTGGGAAGCCACAAATATTGGGATGGCCTCAGGGACATTGGAGGTTTATCCTAATAATAGGGTTGTGGCCATTGGAATGGGCACACACAATTCCCTTGGAGAGGGCAAGCAAGGTTGTCAGGTTTGGCTCCAGGGGACTGAGCCTGTAGGGTTGTAGGCCAGGGCTGTTTGGACAGTTGTCTGAAAACACAAACTCGTCTTATGTTTCGAGTCATATGTATGGCAGGACTGATCTACAGACATGAGGAGAACACTTAGGGATTTGAAAAAAGGGCGAGTGTGTGAGGCTCTTGATCAAGTTTTCGTCTCTAGATATCGTGTCATTCATGATCGTGAAATTTCCGGGTGACTTAATGGGAAATGGACGAGTCTTACACTCTGGGGTTTTGGCCCCGTCCAAAGATTTTGGGGTCATCTGTGGGATGGAAGAAGTCCGTTGTTCTGTTGTTCTTGATTTGTTTTGTTTTGTTTTTCAACCTCAGGTGTCCCACAAAATGAGGGATTCCGGAGTAGAGCCCTGGGTAGGGGCGACTGGACAACCAGAAATCTGGTTAAAAATTGGGGCCTAGGGACATGTCAAGCCCATTATGAAATCTAATGGTCCAGCCACTGAGAGGACGTACTAGAGGACTGGACTCACGCTGTGGGTCACAATGCGTGTTTATGCTCTCGTCGCACTCAAGAATGGTCGGGGCCTCAGGGTGAATGCTGGTTTCTCCTACACTGAACGTTGGATAACATGCCAACCACAAGGTTTCTTGCCATGGGTAAGGAAGAGTTCTGATTTCTGCATCACAGTCACCCCTGGGCAGTGATTGGAGATAAGGTCTAGGTTCTGAAGCCTGAAAACTGAGGTAGGGAAGAGATGATGACCTAAGGCCTTGTCGGGTCTGTTGTGCTCAGGGTGCGGTCAGCTGTCTGGGTGTTGGTCACGAGGTCCGGGCTCAGGTTGTCAGATATTGCATTAGTGCCCAGGTTAGACTATATATTTTGGGTGCATTCGAGTGCCGTGTAGGTTCTTATCTGAAGAACTCTTCAGGATATGAAGAATGAGCGAGTATGAGGCGTGTGCTCAGGCTTTTATCTCTGGATTTTGTAACTGCGATGGCCGTTGAATGTTGGGGAAGCCTGAAAGCCTGATGGGCCATGGACGAATCTTGGTCTCTGTGGACTTGGACTGATCCCAATTGTTTTTCGTCAATCTTGGGATGCGATGACTCCTTTCAGGTTTATTACCTCAGGTGTCCCACTAAAAGAGGAATTCCAAAGCAGAGCCCTGGGTAAGAGTAAGGGGACAACACGAACTATGGTTAAAAATTGGAGCCTGTGGGCATGGCTAGCCCAATATGCTGTCTCTCCATCCAGCCACTGAGAGGCCTTACCTGAGGACTGGGCTCAGGCTGAGGGTCACAATGTGTGTCTGTGACCAATGTGGCCCGCAAGCATGGGCGGGGCCTCATGGGCCACACTGGTTTCAAGTACACTGAACCATGGACAACATGCCAACCACATGGTTTCTTGCCATGGGGAAAGAGTTCTGATTTCTGCATCATTTTCAAACCCGGGCCTTAATTGGAGATAAGGTCTAGGTTCTGAAGCCTGAAAACCGAGGTTGAGAAGAGATGACAACCTAAGGCCATGTCGGGTCCTGTGGAGAGCCATCCAGCAGATGCAAGGAGTCACATAGACGGGAGTGCCTGAAGATTGAGGAACTGAGAATGATTGGTTTAGGAGGATGTGGGTGCGCTCGTGGCTGACGCACACAGCACCAGGAGCCAAGAGATAAACGCATGATCACCACTAGAGAACAATAGAGTCCTGTATGGTTACATAAGGGTCCCCAAGGACACTGCATGCACGGCGTCTGATTGGCCAAATAGGGAGGCGAGAACGGGTGAACTTCGTGAATAAATACTGCTGTAAGTGCTTGGTGCGGCGCGGCCGCCATTACTCATAAAAGAAGCTTGCCACTCACCTCGTCTGCGGGTCGTTTTTGAGGGCCGAGTGCGACAACTGGTGCCGAAACCCGGCATCCCTATCTCCAGACGCAGAAGGAGGATCGAGATAAGAGCAATGATAAGGTAAAGAGTGCACCTATTTCTGTCTATTGACAGGGAAGTTCCCTGAAGACGATCGGACGTAAGGGTGTTTATGAAGTTCTTCAGGGACGATAAGAAGTTCCCCGTAGACGATAAGACGTTAGGGTGTTTGTGAAGTTGTACGGGGACGATAAGGTAAAGTTTCCTCGGAATGGGGAACGATCTTTCTCGCTTGGAGGACTCCTTATAAGATGTCCTCAAGACGAACGGTACCCCCTTAAAGGCAAAAACAGCGAGGGCCTTTTTGAAAGAAGTAGAAGAGATTGCCCCCTGGTTTATTGAAGAAGGGCTCCTAAATGTGCCACAATGGGAAAACCTGGGTGAGGACTTAAAACGCTGCCCCTCTACATCCCCGGGGACTCTAGCTGTGTGGTCCTTGGTGAAGGTATGTTTGCAATCCCCCCGAGGGCCCTTGCAGCGAGCTGTACGACAGGGGGGCAAAGTCCTTGAGCAAATGAAGGAAGAGTCCCGTAAGGGCTCCTCCCGAGATTCTGAATCCGAAAGCGAAAGCTCAGAAGGGATGTCCGAACGCGAGTTACAGGAGCTAGGAAAAATAGAGGCAAATAACAAGAAAAGGGAATCTCCCGGTCTCCAGACAGACTTGGAGACCGTGAGGCAGCAACTTGAGGAAAAGAAGGCGGAATTGCAAAAGGCATTAGGAGAATTAAGAGTGCAGGGAGAAGTAATGGCGCAGCTGAAAACAGGGGGCGGAAGCCGCAGTTGTGCGCGCAGTCGAAATTAAAAACGGAAGTTACACCGCTTCCGCATTCTAGCCCCATGGCGCCACCCCATGAGTGGCCCCCGCCTTATAGGCCCAGCTGCGCCAAGACGTGCTATTGTTCGGGCTGTACCGCGGAAAATTGGAGAGAGGTCCTTGGCCCAGGAAAAGGATTTTTTCCAGTGTTAGAAGATCAGAATCAGCAGAGGTGCCACCAGCCACTAGATTTCAAGTTGGTAAAGCAGCCTAAGGAGGCAGTCAGCGCCTATGGACCCCAGGCAGCTTTCACTGTCTCCCTTGTGGAGTCGCTGGGAACACTTTACCTCGCTCCTGAGGATTGGGCTAACTTGACCAGAGCGGTATTAAGTGGAGGACAATATCTAGAATGGAAAATCCAAAATCAGGACAATTGTCAGGACACAGCTCGGAGAAATGCGGCCGCAGGTAACCCACAATGGAGTTTGGAAATGCTGATGGGCACGCGGCCATACCTTGGGGCCCATGTGCAGAGTACATACCCCCCTGCGGTGTATCAACAGGTAGCTACGGCATCCCTCAAGGCTTGGAAGACTTTGAGAGGGGCAAGAGACTTGCAAGGCCAATTATCCAAAGTATTGCAAGGGCCTAACGAGCCCTATGCTGATTTTGTGGACATGTTGATACAGACCGCAGGTAGAATGTTCGGGGATGTTGATACAGCAATGCCACTTATCAAGCAGTTAGCCTATGAGAATGCCAATAAATGGTGTAGAGAGGCTATCAGACCCTGGAGATCAAAGGACTTATCAGCCTACATCAAAGTCTGTAGAGATATAACGGGGCCTATAATTCAGGGACAGGTTATGGCAGCGGCATTCGCACAAGCCATGTACGGCCAGGAAGGAGTCCGCCCCAAAGGATGCTTTCAATGTGGCCAGGAAGGACACGTTAAGAGGAATTGCCCGCAGCATGGAACCCAGGCAGGAAGAGCGCACCCAAAAGTACCGCCAGAAGGCTTAAGGCCTCGGCGTTGCCCGCGATGTAGGAAGGGAAATCACTGGGCACATGAATGTCGCTCCATGGAGGACACTGAGGGGAACCCGTTGCCTCCTCCTAACAACTGGGGGAATTCAAAAAAACGGGAGGCAGGGCCCCACCCCCCGGGCCCGAATCAAATGTACGGGGTGGCAATGTCCCTACCTACCAAGCCGCGATGGGTTTTCCCACCCTCCGATCAGGGGAGTCAATCCACGCAGGGCCCAGGAGAGCCACAACAGGTTCCACCGGACTTGACGTCTGTGCCACCACCCGAATGGTCCTAACGCCTGAAATGGGAGTGCAGGCCGTGCCATCTGACCTGCATGGAGGGCCTCCAAAAGGAACGGTGGGGCTCCTCCTTGGTAGGAGCTCCTCCACTATGCGGGGACTTCAGGTCCACTCTCAGTGTCTGAATCAAGAGCCCACATATTGGACTTGCCATGCCCCCTAGGCCCCCAAACTTAAACAGAGGTGGGGTTATCCAGTTGTCCCTACCAAGGACTCTGCTCTGGAATCCCTCTTTTATTGGCACACATGAGGTACATAAAATAAAAAAAAAAAAAACAGAAAGGACACCTCCCATCCCACAGAATGTACCCAAACCCTTGGGATTGGGTCAAAACCTCAGAGAAGGAAAGCCGTCCACAACGCATGAGGCCACGCCAGCATTCGACCCACATTGTTGACACAAATCCAGAGACAAAACGTGAGCAAGCACCTCAAACTCACCCTTTTTCATATCCCAAAGTGTTATCAAGTCTGTAGATTGGGCGTGCCATACCTATGTCCCCAATCCTAAGCGGAATTTGTGTTTTCAGACTTATGTCCCCACCGGCCTGGCCCACACACCCTCAAGGCTGGGCCCCTAGAGCCAAACTCAGAACTGTGCCTGCCCTCTCCAGGGGATTTCTGCCCATTCCATTGGCCACAACCCTATAGATTAGGAGAAACTCCAAAATCCCGAGGCCATTCCCAATATTATAGGCTGCCCAGGACAAACAGGGGCGATCTGACACAAGCCGAGCAACTACCTACCCTCAGATCCATAGACACGTATCCCCAGGAAAGAGATTGAACCGGACAGGCACCTAGGCCCTAATCATATCCATTGCTTTTGTTTCCAGGCATCTCTCCTCAGAGGCCTGGTTTCCAATACCAGCATATGGGAGATTCCTTAGGCACTCATCAAAACAATTCTCTTCTCTACATAGGAAACGTACTTTTAAAGGCTCCATCAAAACCTCCGGTTATGAACATTCCTCAAGGCCCTGGATCAAGCACCCCATTCCAAGGTCTCCATGGACACAAATGCACATTATGACCCATCCTCAACTCACCCATTTCAACACACCCGCCTCGGTTACTCCCCTAGATCCAGCAGATCGAACTTGCCTTGGCGCTATGAGACACCTGGAATGGGAGGCAGGCTGCCCAGGCATCCATCCTTAGAAGCCTGCTCTGGATAACTTCCTTATGGGATGTCCTGGAGCCATCCAGCAGGTCTCGAATGTCCCACGGAAGGAATCATTGCGGTTTGGAGCATCTCACAATTCCCATCGTGGGAAAACCTCCATGGCCTCGTGACACCCTCCCCTTCATGAAGGGGCCGTCATGGACAGAAACTCCAACCTGAGCCAACGTCTGATCCTAGCTCTGTCTTCAGGTACACGGGATCTCGAATCATCTCTGCAGAGGGTTCCTGCCGTCCCCTCACCCCGAAATCTAAGTCTGGCTTGTGTTCTCAGAATTTTTTCCTCACACTCCTGGCCCACAAGCCTTCCAGTTTGGGAATTCTGGAGCCACTATGTGGCACTGTGTCTTCCTTCCAGAAGTAAAAACGTTGCCCTCTGGGGCTACCCAGTAACCACAAATGAGTACCAACCTGCACGAAACTCGACTGCACCCCAATGATACAGTCTAGCCTGGGCACTAATTCCCTGTCTGCCACAGCCTGAGCCTGCACCTCCCAACCCACACTCAACAGCTGGCCGAACACTGAGCACATCAGACACACCATGGCCTTAGGTCTTCATCTCTTTCCAACCTCAGTTTTCAGGCTTCAGAACCTAGACCTTAAATAAAATCACAGTCCAGGAGTGAAAGTGTTGCAGAAATTAGAACTCCTTCTTCCCCATGGCCAGAAAACTTGTGGTTGCCATATTTTGCAACGTTCAGTGTAGGAGAAACCAGCATGGTACATTAGGCCACACCCTGACTTGAGGGGCTCCTTGGTCACAAAAACACATTGTGAAACTCAATGTGAGCCCTATGCTCAAGGAAGGCCTCTCAGTGTCTGCACCAAGAGCCCACATATGGGGCTTGCCATGTTCTTAGGTCCCAATGTGAACCAGAGTTCTGGTTGTCCAGTCGCCCCTCCCCAGGACTCTGCTGTGGAATCCCTCTTTTTGTGGTACACCTGAGGAAAAAAAAAAAAAAAACAGAAAGGCCTCCTCCCTTCCCACAGAATGACCCCAAACTCTTGGGATTGGGTCAAATCCCCAGAAAGGGAGCCTCATCGATGGCCCATGAGGACACCCGGACATTCCATGGCAATCGGTGACACATATCCAGAAAAATATAAGCATGAGCAAGCACCTCACTTTCGCCCTTTGTTCATATCCCGAAGAGTTCTCCTCACGGTCTATATATCGGGCCGGCCATACCTACAGACCCAAACCTAAGTGGAGTTTGTGTTTTCAGACTTTTGTCCAAATAGCCCTGGACCACACACGCTCCACACTTGGGTCCCTGGAGCCACACCTCAGGACTGTGCTTCCCTTTCAAGAGAATTCTTCCCATTCCATTGGCCACAACCTTGCAAATTAGGAAAAACCTCCAAAGTTCCCGAGGCCATCCCAATAGTGTAGGCCGCCCAGGACAAACAGGTGTGATCTCAAACGAGCTGAGCAAATACTTCCACTCAGACAAAAGATGTCCCCAGAGAAGAATATTGAACCGGACAGGCCCCTCGGCCCTAATCAGATACATTGCTTTGGTTTCCAGGCAACTCTCCTCAGAGGCTTCATTTCCAATACCAGCAAATGGTGGTTTCCTGAGGCACCAATAAGAACAAATCTCGTCTCCCCATGGAAAACTTGCTCATTGGAGCTTTGTTATCACCTCTGGTTAGGAGAATCCTTCAGGGCCCTGGTGCCACTGCCCCATACCAAGGTCTCAATGGACTCAAACCAACATTAAGACCATCCTCAGGAAAGTCCATTTCAATTCATTTAAGACCATCCTCAGGAAAGGCCATTCCAACTCAGCCCCCTCTGATGCTACCCCAAGCCAGCAGATCAAACGTTTCTTGTTGCTAGGAGACAATTGGAATTGAGGCTGTCTGCCCAGGCATCCATACTTAGAACCCTGTTCTGGAAAAATACCTTAGGAGACGTCCTGGAGCCATCCAAAAATCTTAATTGTCCCACAGAAGGAATCCTTGTGGTTTGGAGCATCTCACAACTCTAATAGTGGGAAAACCCCCATGGCCTCATAATGCCCCCCCCCCTTCATGAAAGGGCCAACATGGACAGAAACTCCAACCTGAGCCAAAGTCTGATCCTCGACCTGACTTCAGACTCATGAGATCTCAATTCAGCTCTGCAGAGTGTGCCTGCCATGTCCATTCCCTGAAACCCAAGCCTAGCTTGTGTTCTCAGACTTCCGTCCTCACTCTCCTGGCCCACAAGCCCTCCAGTTTGGGAATTCCGAAGCCACAATACAGCACTCTGCCTGCCCTCCAGAAGAAAAACTTTGCCCTATGCTGCTAATAAGAAACCCCAAATGATTATCTAATGCATGCCACTCAACAGTAAAACAATTATACAGCCTACCCTGAATACTAATGCCCTCTCTGGTACAGCCTGAGACAAGACATCCCAAACGACACCTAGACAGCTGGCTCCAACCTGGACACTAGGGACCCGCAATGGATGTAGTTCGTCATCTCTTCCCAACCTCGGTTTTCAGGCTTCAGAACCTAGACCTTATCTCTAACCACTGCCCAGGGGTGAACGTGATGCAGAAATTAGAATTCCTCCTTCCCCATGGCCAGAAACCTTGTGGTTGGCATGTTGTCCAACGTTCAATGTGGGAAAACCTGCATTGTCGGAAAGGCCACGCCAGTGCTTGAGGGCCGCCTAGGGCACAGACATGCATTGTGACCTGTAGCGTGAGTCCCATATTAAAGTAATGCCTCTCAGTGGCTGGACCAAGATCCTGCATATGGGGCTTGTCATATCCATAGGCCCCCAGGCTTAACCAGAGAGCGATTATTCCAGTTGTCAGTACCCACTGCTATGCTCCAGAATCCCTCTACTGGGGGGGACACATGAAGCAGAAAACAGGACACTTCCCTTCCCACAGAATGACCCCAATCTCTTGGGGGCTGTACAAACTACCAGAGAGGGAGACTTCTACGACCCATGAGGCAACTCCTACATTAAACGGCCATTGTGGACAAAATATCCAGAGACAAAAGACTGAGCGACTGCCTCCCTCTCACCCTTCTTTCATATCCAGAGGAGCTCCCCTCACGAACTGTAGATCAGGCCTGCCATAACCTCGGCCCCAAACCTGAGCTGAGTTTGGGTTTTTGGATGTCTGTCTGCACAGCCGTGGCCCACACCGCCTTCAGGCTGGGGTCTCTGGAGCCACACCACAGAACTGTGCCTGCTCTCTCCTAAGAAACTGCCCGTTCCATTGGCCACAACGCTACAAAATAGTAGAAACCTCAAGGTCCCCAAGGACATCCCACTACCGCAAGCCGCACTGGACTAACAGGGGCATTATGACACCAGCTGAGCAACTACTACCTCCATGCAGACACACA
Organism: Mustela putorius furo; assembly: GCF_011764305.1. NCBI lineage: Eukaryota > Metazoa > Chordata > Mammalia > Carnivora > Mustelidae > Mustela > Mustela putorius. The sequence goes on from NW_025421809.1 coordinate 40,295, forward strand.
GACTGATATCCGCAGAGACAGAAGATTGAACCAGACAGGCCCCTAGGCCCTATTATGAACTCTTGCTTTGGTGTCCAGGTATCACTCCTCAGAGGCCTGGGTTCGAAGATCAGGATATGGGGCTATCCTGAGGCACCAGACAGAACACCTCTCATCTCCACATGGAAAGCTTCCTTGTTGGAGTTGTGTCAAACCCTTCGGGTTGGAGAATCCTGCAGAGTCCCTTAGCTACTGCCACATTCCAAGGTCTCCATGGCCACCAACCCACATTATGACTCATCCTCAGGAAAGTCCATTTAAACTCAGCCTTCTGGGTAGCTCACCCAAGAGCCCGCAGATTGAGCGTGCCTTGTCTTGACCAGGCAATGGGAAGGTGAGTTGGCGTTTCTCGGCATCCATGCTTAGGCCCCTGCTCTCGAGTCTTTCTGTATGGGGCATCCTGGAACCATCCAATAGTACTCGACTGTCCTGAAGACGGAAACTTTGAAGTTTGGAGCAGCTCACAACTCCCAGGGTAGGGAAACCTCCATGGCCTCATGACGCCCCTACCCCCTTCAGGAAGGGGCCGTCATGGACACAAACTCCAGCTTGAGGCATCATCTGATACTAGCCCTGACCTCAGATGCAGGAGATCTTGATTCAGCCTCTGCATAGTGGGCCCAAACCTCGTGCTACCTTGTGTTTTCAGACTTCCTTCCTCACACTCCTGACAAACATGTCGTCAAGACTTGGAATTCTGGAACCAAAATGCAGCCCTATGCTGGCCCTCCAGAGGAAAAACGTTTCTCTATGGGGATCTCCATAAACCCCAAATGAGGATCAACCTGCTCGGTTCTCCACCTCACCCCAATTGGATTGTTCGGGTTGTCCATTCATCCCTCCCCAGAGCTCTGCTTTGGAATCCCTCATTTGGTGGGACACCTGAGGTAACAAAACTAAAAGGACTCCTCCCATCCTTCAGATTGACCCCAAACAATTGGGATTGGACCAATTTCACAGAGAGGATGTCTCGTCCATGGCCCATGAGGCCTCCCCGAGATTCCACAGCCATCGTTGACAACAAATCCAGAGACAAAATCTGAGCAAGTGCCTCACACTCGCTCTTTTGTCGTATCCCGAAGAGTTCTCATCACGGTCTGTAGATCGGGCCTGCCATACCTACTTCCCAAACCTAAGCCGAGTTTGTGTTTTCAGACTTCTGTCCCCACATTCCTGGCCCACAGACCCTTCAGGCTGGGGCCCCTGGAGCCACACATCAGGACTGTGCCTGTCCATACCACGGGAATTCTGCCCATTCCTTGTTCACAATCGTACAAATTAGGAAAAACCTCCAGAGTCCCCAAGGACATCCCAATATTGTAGGCCGCCCAGGACAAACAAGGGTCATCTGAAACCAGCTGAGCATCTACCTCTACTCAGCGTAGATGGATGTCCCCAGAGAAGAAGATTGAATCAGACAGGCCCCTAGGCCTGAATCAGATTCATTGCTTTCGGTTACAGGTATCTCTCCTCAGAGGCCTGGTTTCCAATATTAGCATATGGGGATTTCATGAGGCAGCAATCAGAACAAATCTCTTCTCCACATGGGAAAATTATCCTTTGAAGATGTTTCAAAACCTCCACTTAGGAGAATCCTTCAGGGCCTGTGTGCCACTGCCCCATTATAAGGTCTCCATGGACAGAAATCCACATTAGAACCCATCCGCAGGAAATTCCATTTCAACTCAGCACCCTTGGCTGCTCCCCCTGAGCGAGTAGACTGAACCTGTTTTTACTAGGAGACAATTGGAATGCGAGGCGGGCTACCCAACCATCCATCCTTAGAGCTCTGCTCTGGCGTTGTTCCGTATGGGATATCCTGGAGCCATCCAACATGTCTCAAATGTCTAGCAGAAGGAATCCTTGAGTTTTGGAGCATCTCACATCTCCCAACCTGGGAAAATCTAGATGGCTTTGTTATGCCCCCCCCCCATTTATGAAGGGGAAATCATGGATAGGAACTCCAACCTAAGACAACGTCTGATCTTCAACCTGAATTCAGATGCACGAGTCTCGATACAGCTCTGCAGAGTGTGCTTTCCTTGCCCTCGCCCTGAAACCTATGACTAGCTTGTGTTCTCAGACTTCCGTCCTCACACTCCGGGCCCCCAAGCCCTCACATTTGGAAATTCGGGACACATAATGAAGCATTCTGCCTGCCTTCCAGAAGAAAAATTTTGACCTATGGAGTTTCTCACATAACCCAAATGAGGATAGACATACACGGCACTCGAATGTACCCAAATTAGATAGTCTAACCTGGCCACTAATACACTGTCTGATAGGAATGAGCCCGGACCTCCTGACCAAAACCGAGACAGCTGACCGCACACTGAGAACATCACACCCGACATGGTCTTAGCTCGTTATCTATTCCCAACCTAACTTTTCAGGCTTCAGAACTTAGACCTTAACTCCAAGCCCTGACATGGGTTGAGGGTGATGCAGAAATCAGAACTCCTCCTTACCCAAGGCAAGAAGCCTTGTTGTTGGAAAGTTGTCCAACGATCAGTGTAGGAGAAACCAGCATTTACCCTGAGGCCCCGCCCATTCTTGAGTGCGACGAGGGCATAAACACGCATTGTGACACTCAGCGTGAATCCTGTCCTCTAGTAAGTCCTCACAGTGGCTGGAACATTAGATGTCATAATGGGCTTGACATGTCCCTAGACCCCAATTTTTAACCAGATTTCTGGTTGTCCAGTCGCCCCTCCCCAGGGCTTTACTCTGGAATCCCTCATTTGGTGGGACACCTGAGGTTAAAAAACAAAACAAAACAAAACAAAACAAAAAAAAAAAAACGGACTTCTTCCTCCCACAGAATGACCTCAAACCCCAGAGAATAAGACTCATCCATTTCCCATGAAGTCACCCGGAAATTTCACGACCATGAGTGACACGATATCCAGAGACAAAAACTTGAGCAAGAGCCTCACACTCGCCCTTTTTTCATATCCTGAAGAGTTCTCCTCAAGGTCTGTAGATCAGTCCTGCCATACCTATGACCCGAAACATAAGCCGAGTTTGTGTTTTCAGACAACTGTCCAAACAGCCCTAGCCTAAACACCCTACAGGTTCAGGCCCCTGGAGCCAACCTGAGGACTGTACTTGCCCTCTCCAAGGGAATTATGTGTGCCCATTCCAATGGCCACAACCCTACTAATAGGATAAACCTCCAAAATTCCTGAGGCCATCCCAATAGTGGTGGCTTCCCAGGACAAACAGGAGTAATCTGAGCCCATCCGAGAACCTACCTGCACTCAGACCCGTAGACTGATATTCCTAGAGGTAAAAAGGAACGAACAGGCCCCTAGGCACCTATCGGATCCATTGCTTTGGTTTCCAGGCATCTCTCCTCAGAGGCCTGGATTTCAATACCAGCATATGGCTGTTTCCTGACTCACAGTTCAGTACAAATCTCATCTACACATGGGAAACTAGCACGTGGGAGCTTTGTTAAAGCCTCTGTTTAGGAAAACCCTTCATGGCCCCAGAGACACCGCTTCATTCCAAGGTATCCATAGACACAAAAACACATTAGGACCCATCCACAGGAGAGTCCATTTCAACTGAGCGTATTCGGTTGCTCCTCGAGATCCAGCAGATCTAACTTCTTGTTGCTAGGAGACAATTGGAATGCGAGGTGGCCTACCCCGCCATCGATCCTTAAAACCCTGCTAGGAATCGTTGGCCTGGAGCCAACCAACAGGTCTCATTTGTCCTGCAGAAGAATCTTTGAAGTTGGGAGCTTCTCACATCTTCCATCGTGAGAAAACACCCATGGCCTCGTGATACCCCCCCCCTTCATGAAGGGGCCCTCAGGGACATAAGGTACAACCTGAGTGATCGTCTGATCCTCACCCTGACTTCAGATGCACGAGATCTCGGTTCAGGTCTGTAGATTGTGCCTGCCATGTCCTCACCAGAAACGTAAACTTAGCTTGTGTCTTAAGACTTCCATCCTCAGACTAATGGCCCACAAGCCCTCCAGTTTGGCAATCCACAATTATAATGCAGCACTCTACATGCCCACCAGAAGAAAAACATTGCCTTCTGGGGCTACCCAGAAACCCCAAATGAAGATCAACCTGCACGCCACTTGGCTGTACCCAAAACATATAGGCAGACCTGGGCAATAATGCCCTTTCTGACAGAGGCTGAGCCTAGACCTCCTGGCTCACCCATACAGCTGGCCGCTCACTGAGCACATCGGACCAGCCATTGCCTTGAGTTGTTATCTCTTCCCAGCCTCGGTTTTCATGATTTAGAACCTAGACCTTATCTCCAATCACTGCCCAGGTTTGAAAATGATGCAGAAATCAGAACTCCTTCCCGATGGCAAGAAAAGTTGTGGTAGGCTTGTTGTATAATCTTCAGTGTAGTGGAAACCTGTGTGTCCGATGAGGCCCCACCATTGCTCACGGGCCACATAGGTGGCAAACACACATTGTGACCCTCAGCCTTAGCCCAGTCCTCAGGTAAGGCCTCTCAGTGGCTGGATGAAGAGACAGTATATTGGGCTTGCCATGCCCATAGGCCCCAATTTTTAACCATAGTTCGGGTTGTCCCTTCAGTCTTCCCCAGGGCTCTGCTTTGGAATTCCGCTTTTGGTGGGACACCTGAGGTAACAACCCTGAAAGGAGTACTCCATCCAACAGATTAATGAAAAACAATTGGGATTAGGCCAAATCCACATATAGCAAGATTCGTCCATGGCCCATGAGGCGTCCTCGACATTCCACGGCCATTGCTGAAACAAACTCCAGAGACAAAAGCCTGATCAAGCGCCTCAGACTCGCACTATCTTCATATCCTGAATATGTCTTCTCATGGTTTGTAGATCGGGCCTGCCATACCTACGTCCCCAAACATAAGCTGAGTTTGTGTTTTCAGACTTCTGTCCTCAAAGTCCTGGGCCACACACCATCCAGGCTGGGGACCCTGGAGCCACACATTAGGACTGTGCCTACCTAAACCTTGGGAATTCTGCCCATTCCATTGTCCAAAATCATACAAATTAGGAGAACCCTCCAAAGTCCCTGAGGCCATCCCAATAGTATAGGTCACCATGGACAAAAAGGTCAGTCTGTCACCAGCTGAGCATCTACCTCCACTCATACCATAGGTGGATGTCCCCAGAGAAGAAGATTGAACCAGGCAGGACCCTAGGCCAAAATCGGATCCATTGCTTTGGTTTACAGGCATGTCTCCTCAAAACCCTGGGTTCCAATACCAGCATTGGGGTTTTCCTGAGGCACCCATCAGAACAAACCTCGTCTCCACAAGGAAACTTCTGCATGGGAGCTATGTCAAAAGCTTAGGAGAATACTTCAGGATCCCGGTGCCACCGCCCCATTCCAAGGCCCTCATGGACACAAACACACATTAGACCCATCCTCAGGAAAGTCCATTTCAACTCAGCCACCCTGGTTGCTCCCACAGAGCCATCAGATCTAAACTGTCTTGTCGCTAGGAGACAATTGGAATGCGAGGCGGGCTTCCCAGGCATCCATCATCGAACGTAGGTCTGGACTCATCCATATGGGATGTCCTGGAGCTGTCCAACAGGTCTCAATTGTCCCGCAGAAGGAATCCTAGGAGGGGGTCTTCCACCACTCCAAACGTGGGAAAACCTCCACGGCCTCGAGATTCGGCTCCCTTCATGAAGGGGCAGTCATGAACAGAAAATCCAAGCTGAGCCAACGTCTATACCTCGCTCTGACATCAGATGCATGAGATATTCCTTCAGATCTTCAGGAGGTACATGTCGTGCCTTCGCCCTGAATCCCAAGTCTAGCTTGTGTTCTCAGACTTCCATCCTCACACTCCTGGCCCCGAAGCCCACAAGTTTGGCAATTCCGGACCAACATTGCAGCACTGTGCCTGCCGACTAGAAACAAAATATTGCCAAATGAGCTGCCCGGGCACATTAAATGAGAATAAACCTACATGGCATTCGAATGTACCCGAATTATATAGTCTAACCTGGGCAGTAATGCACTGTCTGACACACCTTGAGCCGGGACCTCCTGAGCAACACCCAGACAGGTGAACCGCACCCTGAGCCCATAAGACCCACCGTGGCCTTAGGTCATCATCTCTTCCCTACCTCAGTTTTCAGACTTAAGAACCTAGACCTTATCTCCAATCACTGCCCAGGGGTGAGTGTGATGCAGAAATCAGAACTCTTCCTTACCCATGGCAAGAAACCTTATGGTTGGCATGTTGTCCAACGTTCAGTGTAGGAGAAACCAGCATTCACCCTGAGACCCCGCCCATTCTAGAGTGCGACGAGGGCATAAACACGCATTGTGACCCTCAGCGTGAGTCCTGTCCTCTAGTACGTCCTCTCAGAGGCTAGACCATTAGATGCCATACTGGCTTGACATGTCCCTAGGCCCCAATTTTTAACCAGATTTCTGGTTGTCCAGTCACAACTCCCCAGGGCTCTACTCTGGAATCCATCATTTGGTGGGACACCTGAGGTTGAAAAACAAAACAAAACAAATCAACAACAACAGATCAACGGACTTTTTCCATCCCACAGAATGACCCCAAACTCTTTGGACGGAGCCAAACGCTAAGAGAGTAGGACTCGTCCATTTCACATGAAGTCAGCCGGATATTTCACGACCATGAATGGCACGATATCCAGAGATAAAAACTGGAGCAAGAGCCTCACCCTGGCCCTTTGTTCATATCCCGAAGAGTTCTCCTCATGGTCTGTAGATCAGTCCTGCCATACCTATGACCCGAAACTTAAGCCGAGTTTGTATTTCAGACAACTGTCCAAACAGCGATGGCCTACACACCCTACAGGCTCAGGCCCCTGGAGCCAAACCCGACGACTGTGCTTGCCCTCTCCAAGGGAATTGTATGTGCCCATTCCAATGGCCACAACCCTACTAAGAGGATAAACCTCCAAAGTCCATGAGGCCATCCCAATATTTGTGGCTTCCCAAGACAAACAGGGGCAATCTGGGCCCATCTGAGCACCTACCGGCACTCAGACCCGTTGACTGATGTCCCCAGAGGTAAAAAGGAACGAACAGGTCCCTAGGCAACTATCGGAGCCATTGGTTTGGCTTCCAGGCATCTCTCCTCAGAGGCCTGGATTTCAATAACAGCATATGGCTGTTTCTTGACTCACCCATCAGAACAAATCTCATTTACACATCGGAAACTTGCACGATGGAGCTGTGTGAAAGCCCCTCTTTAAGAGAACCCTTTAGGGCCCCAGTGCCACCGCTTCATTCCAAGGTCTCCATAGACACAAAATCATATTAGGACACAGCCACGGGCGCGTCCATTAAACTCAGCCTCGTCGGTTGCTGCCCCAGATCCAGCAGATCTAAACTGTCTTGTTGCTTGGAGACAATTGGAATGTGAGGTGGGCTACGCAGATATCCATCCTTAGAACCCTGCTCAGAATCGTTGTCCTGGAGTCACCAACAGGTCAAAATTGTCCTGCAGAAGAATCTTTGCATTTGAAGCTTCTCAAAACTCCCATCCTGGGAAAAACCCCATGGCCACGTGACCCACCCCACCTTCAAGAAGGGGCATCAGGGACAGAATGTCCAACCTGAGGGATCATCTGATCCTCGCCCTGACTTCAGACGCACGAGATCTCGATTCAGGTCTGTAGATTGTGTGTGCAATATCCTCACTCAGAAACCTAGGCCTAGCTTGGGTACTCAGACTTCCGTCCTCAGACTACTGGCCCACAAGCCCTCCAGTTTGGCAATCCTGAACTACAAAGCAGCACTCTGCCTACCCTCCAGAAGAAAAACATTGCCCTCTGGGGCTACCCAGAAACCCCCAATGAGGATCAACCTGCTGTACCCCAAATATATAGGCTGACATGGCCACTAATGCCCTTTCTGACGCAGCCTGATTCTGGACCTCCTGGCCCCACCCAGACAGCTGGCCGCACACTGAGCACATCGGACCCCTCATTGCCTTAGGTCGTCATCTCTTCTCAACCTCGGTTTTCAGGCTTCAGAACCTAGACCTTATCTCCAATCACGGCCCGGGTTTGAAAATGATGCAGAACAGAATCAGAACTCTTTCCCCATGGCAAGTAACCTTGTGGTTGGCATGTTGTCCAAGGTTCAGTGTAATTGAAACCTTTGTGGCCCATGAGGCCCCGCCTATGCCTGCGGGCCACATTGGTCACAAACACACATTATGACCCTCAGCCTTAGCCCAGTCCTCAGGTAAGGCCTCTCAGTTGGTGGATGGAGAGACAGCATATTGGGTTTGCCATGCCCATAGGCCCCAATTTTTAACCATAATTCGGGTTCTCCCTTCACTCTACCCCAGGGCTCTCCTTTGGAATTCCTCTTTTGGTGGGACACCTGAGGTAACAAACCTGAAAGGAGTCCTCCCATCCCACAGATTGACGAAAAACAATTGGGATCGGGCCAAATTCACAGAGAGCAAGATTCATCCATGGCCCATGAGGCCTCCCCTACATTCCACGGCCATCGCTGATACAAAATCCAGAGACAAAGGCCTGAGTACGCACCTCAGCCTGGCTCGTTCTTCATATCCTGAAGAGTTCTTCAGATAAGAACCTACACGGCACATGAATGCACCCAAAATATATAGTCTAACCTGGGCACTAATGCACTGTCTGACAACCTGAACCCGGACCTCGTGAACAACACCCAGACAGCTGACCACACACTGAGACCATCAGACCCGCCATGGCCTTAGGTCATCATCTCTTCCCTACCTCAGTTTTCAGGCTTCTGAACCTAGACCTTATCTCCAATCACTGCCCAAGGGTGACTGTGATGAAGAAATCAGAACTCTTCCTTACCCATGGCAAGAAACCTTGTGTTTGGCATGTTGTCCAACATTCAGTGTAGGAGGAACCAGCATTCACCCTGAGGCCCCGCCCATTCTTGAGTGCGACGAGTGCATAAACACGCATTGTGAACCTCAGCGTGAGTCCTGTCCTCTATTACGTCCTCACAGTGACTGGACCATTAGCTCTCATAATGGGCTTGACATGTCCCTAGGCCCAATTTTTAACCAGATTTCTGGTTGTCCAGTCGCCCCTCCCCAGGGCTCTACTCTGGAAACCCTCATTTGGTGGGACACCTGAGGTTGAAAAACAAAACAAAACAAATGAACAATAGAACAATGGAATTCTTCCATCCCACAGAATGACCCCAAAATCTTTGGACGGAGCCAAACCCCCAGAGAGTAAGACTCGTCCATTTCCCATGTAGTCACCCGGAAATTTCACCACAATGATTGACACGATATCCAGAGACAAAAACTTGAGCAAGACACTCACTCTCGCACTTTTTTCATATCCCGAAGTGTTCTCCTCATGGTCTGTAGATCAGTCCTGCCATACATAAGACCCGAAACATAATCCGAGTTTGTGTTTTCAGACAACTGTCCAAACAGCCCTGGCATACACACCCTACAGGCTCAGGCCCCTGGAGCCAAACATGACGACTGTGCTTGCCCTCTCCAAGGGAATTATATCTGCCCATTTCAATGGCAACAGCCCTACTAATAGGATAAACCTCCAAAGTCTCTGAGGACTTCCCAATATTTGTGGCTTCCCAGGGAAAACAGGGGCAATCTGGGCTCATCAGAGCACCTACATGCACACAGATCCCTACACTGATGTCCCCAGACGTAAAAAGGAATGAAGAGGCCCCTAGGCATCTATTGGATCCATTGCTTTGGTTTCCAGGCATCTCTCCTCAGAGGCCTGGATTTCAATAACAGCATATGGCTGTTTCTTGACTCACCCATCAGAACAAATCTCATCTACTCAAGAGAAACTTGCACGATGGAGCTATGTGAAAGCCTCTCTTTAGGAGAACCCTTCAGGGCCCCAGTGCCACTACTTCATTCGAAGGTCTCCATAGACACAAAATCTTATTAGGACACATCCACGGGAGAGTCCATTTCAACTCAGCCTCCTCGGTTGCTCCCCCAGATCCAGCAGATGTAACCTGTCTTGTTGCTTGGAGACAATTGGAATGCGAGGTGGGCTATCCAGCCATCCATCCTTAGAACCCTGCTCGGAAATGATGTCCAGGAGCCAACCAACAGGTATCAATTGTACTGCAGAAGAATCTTTGCAGTTGGGAGCTTCTCACAAATCCCATCGTGGGAAAACCCCCATGGCCTCGTGATCCACCCCCCTTTCAAGAAGGGGCCATCAGGTACAGAATGTCCAACCTGAGCGATCGTCTGATCCTCGCCCTGACTTCAGATGCACGAGATCTCGATTCAGGTCTGAAGATTTGCCTGCCATTTCCTCACCCAAAAACCGAGGCCTAGCTTGGGTTCTCAGACCTCCGTCCTCAGACTACTGGCCCACAAGCCCTCCAGTTTGGCAATCCAGAACTACAATGCAGCACTCTGCCTGCCCACCAGAAGAAACACATTGCCCTCTGGGGCTACCCAGAAACCCCAAATGAAGATCAACAGGGCACGCCATTCGGCTGTACCCCAAATATATAGGCTGACCTGGGCACTAATGCCCTTTCTTACACAGCCTGATCCTGGACCACCTGGCCCCACTCCGACAGCTGGCCGTACACTGAGAACATCGGACCCCTCATGGCCTTAGGTCGTCAACTCTTCTAAACCTCGGTTTTCAGGCTTCAGATCCTAGACCTTATCTCCAATCACAGCCCGGGTTTGAAAATGATGCAGAAATCAGAACTCTTTCCCCATGGCAAAATCCTTGTGGTCGGCATGTTGTCCAACGTTCATTGTAGGAGAAACCAGCATTCACCCTGAGGTCCCGCCCATTCTTAAGTGCGACGAGGGCATAAACACGCATTGTGAACCTCAGCGTGAGTCCTGTCCTCTAGTACGTCCTCTCAGTGGCTGGACCATTAGATGTCATAATGGGCTTGACATGTCCCTAGGCCCCAATTTTTAACCAGATTTCTGGTTGTCCAGTCGCCCCGCCCAGGGCTCTACTCTGGAATCCCTCATTTGGTGGGACACCTGAGGTTGAAAACAAAACAAATCAAATCAACAACAACAGAACAATGCAATTCTTCCATCCCACAGAATGACTCAAACACTTTGGACGGGGCAAAACTCCCAGAGAGTAAGACTCGTACATTTCAGATGAAGTCACCCGGAAATTTCACGACCATGGGTGACACGAATCCACAGAGAAAAAATTGAGCAATGCCTCACACTAGCCCTTTTTTCTATGCCGAAGAGTTCTCCTCATGGTCTGTAGATCAGTCCTGCCATACCTATGACCAGAAACATAAGCCGCATTCGTGTTTTCAGACAACTGTCTAAACAGCCCTGGCCTACACAACCTACAGGCTCAGGCCCCTGGAGCCAAACCTAAACGACTGTGATTGCCCTCTCCAAGGGAAGTGTATCTGCCCATTCCAATGGCCACAACCATACTAAGAGTATAAACCTCCAAATTCCGTGAGGCCATCCCAATATTTCCGGCTTCCCAGGACAAACAGGGGCAATCTGGGCCCATCTGAGCACCTACCGGCACTCAGACCAGTAGACTGATGTCCCCAGAAGTAAAAAGGAACGAAGAGGCGCCTAGGCACCTATCGGATCCATTGCTTTGCTTTCCCGGCATCTCTCCTCAAAGGCCTGGATTTTAATAAGAGCATACGGCTGTTTCTTGACTCACCCATCAGAACAAATCTCATCTACACACGGGAAACTTGCACGATGGAGCTGTGTGAAAGCCTCTCTTTAGGAGGACCCATCAGGGCCCCAGTGCCACCGCTTCATTCCAAGTTCTCCATTGACACAAAATTATATTAGGACACATCCACGGTAGAGTGCATTTCAACTCAGCCTCCTCGGTTGCTCCCCCAGATCCAGCAGATCCAACCTGTCTTGTTGCATGTAGACAATTGCAATGCGAGGTGGGCTACCGAGATATCCATCTTTAGAACCCTGCTCGGAATCGTTGTCCTGGAAACAACCAACAGGTCTCATTTGTCCTGCAGAAGAATCTTTGCAGTTGGGAGCTTCTCACAACTCCCATCGTGGGAAAACCCCCATGGCCTCGTGATCCACTCCCCCCTTCAAAAAGGGGCCATCAGGGACAGAATGTCCAACCTAAGAGATCGTCTGATCCTCTCCCTGACTTGAGATGCACGAGACCTCGATTCAGGTCTGTAGATTGTGACTGCCATATCCTCACCCAGAAACCTAGGCCTAGCTTGGCTTCTCAGACTTCCGTCCTCAGACTACTGGCCCACAAGCCCTCCAGTTTGGCAATCCAGAACTACAATGCAGCACTCTGCCTGCCCTCCAGAAGAAAAATATTGCCCTCTGGGGCTACCCAGAAAAAACAAATGAGCATCAACCTGCACGCCATTCGGCTGTACCGCAAATATATAGGCTGACCTGGGCACTAGGCCCTTTCTGAAACACCCTGTGCATGGACTTCCTGGCTCCACATAGACAGCTGGCCGCACACTGAGCACATCAGACCCGTCATGGCCTTAGGTCGTCATCTCTTCTCAACCTCAGTTTTCAGGCTTCAGAACCTAGACCTTATCTCCAATCTCGGCCCGGGTTTGAAAATGATGCAGAAATCAGAACTCTTTCCCCATGGCAAGAAACCTTGTGGTTGGCATGTTGTCCAAGGTTCAGTGTAGTTGAAACCAGTGTGGCCCATGAGGCCCCGCCCATGCTTGCGGGCCACATTGGTCACAAACACACATTGTGACCCTCAGCCTGAGCTCAGTCCTCAGGTAAGGCCTCTCAGAGGCTGGATGGAGAGACACCATATTGAGCTTGCCATGCCCCTAGGCACCAATTTTTATCCATAGTTCGGGTTGTCCCTTCACTCTTCCCCAGGGCTCTGCTTTGGAATTCCTCTTTTGGTGGGACACCTGAGGTAACAAACCTGAAAGGAGTCCTCCCATCCCACAGATTGACGAAAAACAATTGGGATCGGGCCAAATCCACAGAGAGAGGGTTCGTCCAAGGCCCATGAGGCCTCCGGAGAATTTCACGACCATCGCTGATACAAAATCCAGAGACAATAGCCTGAGCATGCGCCTCAGACTCGCTCATTCTTCATATAATGAAGAGTTCTTCAGATAAGAACCTACACGGCACCGAAGGCACCCAAAATATATAGTCTAACCTGGGCACTAATGCACTGTCAGACAACCTGATCCCGGACCTCGTGACTACACCCAGACAGCTGAACGCACACTGAGAACTTTAGACCCGCCATGGCCTTAGGTCATCATCTCTTCCCTACCTCAGTTTTCATGCTTCAGAACCTAGACCTTATCTCCAATCACTGCCCAGGGGTGACTGTGATGCAGAAATCAGAACTCTTCCTTACCCATGGCAAGGGTGGCATGTTGTCCAACGTTCAGTATAGGAGAAACCAGGATGGATGACTGGGTAGCCCACCTCGCATTCCAATTGTCTCCAAGCAACAAGACAGGTTAGATCTGCTGGATCTGGGGGAGCAACCGAGGAAGATGAGCTGAGATGGACTTTCCCGTGGATGTGTCCTAATATGATTTTGTGTCTATGGAGACGTTGGAATGAAGCAGCAGTGGCACTGGGGCCCTGAAGGGTTCTCCTAAGGAGAGGCTTTCACACAGCCTTGTGGTTGGCATGTTGTCCAACGTTCAGTGTAGGAGAAACCAACATTCACCCTGAGGCCCCGCCCATTCTTGAGTGCGACGAGGGCATAAACACGCATTGTGACACTCAGCGTGAGTCCTGTCCTCTAGTACGTCCTCTCAGTGGCTGGACCATTAGATGTCATAATGGGATCGACATGTCCCTAGGCCCCAATTTTTAACCAGATTTCTGGTTGTCCAGGCGCCCCTCCCCAGGGTTCTACTCTGGAATTCCTCATTTGGTGGGACACCTGAGGTTGAAAAACAAAACAATAAAAATCAACAACAACAGAACAGGGGACTTCTTCCATCCCACAGAATGAACCCAAACTGTTTGGACCGGGCCAAACCCCCAGAGATTAAGACTCGTCCATTTCCAATGAAGTCACCCGGAATTTTTACGACTATGAGTGACACGATATCCAGAGACAAAAACTTGAGCTAGAGCCTCACCCTCACCCTTTTTTCATATCCCGAAGAATTCTCCTCATGGTCTGTAGATCATAGATCAGTCCTGCCATAACTATGTCCAGAAACATAAGCTGAATTTGTGTTTTCAGACAACTGTCCAAACAGCCCTGGCCTACACACCCTACAGGCTCAGGCCCCTGGAGCCAAACCTGACGACTGTGATTGCCCTCTCCAAGGGAATTGTATGTGCCCATTCCAATGGCCACAACCCTACTAAGAGTATAATCCACCAAAGTCCCTGAGGCCATCCCAATATTTGCGGCTTCCCAGGACAAATGGGATAATCTGTGCCCATCTGAGCACCTACCGGCGCTCAGACCCGTAGACTGATGTGCCCAGAGGTAAAAAGAAATGAACAGGCCCCTAGGCACCTATCGGATCCATTGCTTTGGTTTCCAGACATCTCTCCTCAGAGGCCTGTATTTCAATAACAGCATATGGCTGTTTCTTTACTCACCCATCAGAACAAATCTCATCTACACATGGGAAACTTGCACGGTGTAGCTATGTGAAAGCCTCTCTTTAGGGGAACCCTTCAGGGCCCCAGTGCCACCGCTTCATTCCAAGGTCTCCATTGACACAAAATCATATTAGGACACATCCACGGGAAAGTCCATTTCAACTCAGCCTCCTCGGTTGCTCCCCCAGATCCTGCAGATCTAACCTGTCTTTATGCTTGGAGACAATTGGAATGCGAGTTGGGCTACCCAGCCATCCATCCTTAGAACCCACCTCGGAATCGTTGTCCTGGAGCCAACCAACAGGTCTCAATGGTCCTGCAGAAGAATCTTTGCAGTTGGGAGCTTCTCACAAATCCCATCGTGGGAAAACCCCCATGGCCTCGTGATCTACCCCCCCTTCAAGAAGGGGCCATCAGGGACAGAATGACCAACCTGAGCGATTGTCAGATCCTCGACCTGACTTCAGATGCACGAGATCTTGATTCAGGTCTGTAGATTGTGCCTGCCATATCCTCACCCAGAAACCTAGGCCTAGTTTGGTTTCTCAGACTTCCGTCCTCAGACTACTAGCCCACAAGCCGTCCAGTTTGGCAATCCAGAACTACAATGCAGCACTCTGCCAGCCCTCCAGAAGAAAAACATTGCCCTCTGGGACTACCCTGAATCCCCAAATGAGGATCAACGGGGCTCACCAGTCAGCTGTACCCCAAATATATAGGCTGTCCTGGGCACTAATGCCCTTTCTGAAACAGCCTAATCCTGGACCTCCTGGCCCCACCCAGGCAGCTGGCCGCACACTGAGCACATCGGACCCCTCATGGCCTTAGGTCGTAATCTCTTCTCAACCTCGGTTTTCAGGCTTCAGAACCTAGACCTTATCTCCAATCATGGCCCGGGTTTGAAAATGATGCAGAAATCCGAACTCTTTCCCCATGGCAAGAAACCTTGTGGTTGGCATGTTGTCCAAGGATCAGTGTAGTTGAAACCGGTGTGGCCCATGAGGCCCCCCGCCCATGCTTGCGGGCCACATTCGTCACAAACACACATTGTGACCCTCAGCCTGAGCCCAGTCCTCAGGTAAGGCCCCTCAGTTGGTGGATGGAGAGACAGCATATTGGGCTTGCCATGCCCCTAGGCCACAAATTTTAAACATAGTTCGGGTTGTCCCTTCACTCTTCCCCAGGGCTCTGCTTTAGAATTCCTCTTTTGGTGGGAAACCTGAGGTAACAAACCTGAAAGGAGTCGCCCAACCCCCAGATTGACGGAAAACAATTGGGATCGGGCCAAGTCCATAGAGAACAAGATTCGTCCATGGCTCATGAGGCCTCCCCAACATTCCACGGCCATCGCTGATACAAAATCCTGATTCAAAAGCCTGAGCACGCGCCTCAGACTTGCTCATTCTTCATATCCTGAAGAGTTCTTCAGATAAGAACCTACACGGCAATCGAATGCACCCGAAATATATAGTCTAAACTTGGCACTAATGCACTGTCTGACAACCTGAGCCCGGACCTCGTGACCAACACCCAGACATCTGACCCCACACTGAGCACATCAGACCCGCCATGGCCTTAGGTCATCATCTCTTCCCTACCTCAGTTTTCAGTCTTCAGAACCTAGACCTTATCTCCAATCACTGTCCAGGGTTGACTGTGATGCAGAATCAGAACTCTTCCTTACCCATGGCAAGAAACCTTGTGGTTGGCATGTTGTCCAACGTTCAGTGTAGGAGAAACCAGCATTCACCCTGAGGCCCCGCCCATTCTTGAGTGCGACGAGGGCATAAACACGCATTGTGACCCTCAGTGTGAGTCCTGTCCTCTAGTACGTCCTCTCAGTGCTGGACCATTTGATGTCATAATGGGCTTGACATGTGCCTAGGCCCCCATTTTTTAAACAGATATCTTGTTGTCCAGTGGACCCTCCACAGGGCTCTACTCTGGAATCCCTCATTTGGTGGGACACCTGAGGTTGAAAAACAAAACAAAACAAATCAACAACAACAGAACAAAGGACTTCTTCCATCCCACAGAATGACCCCAATCTTATTGGACGGGGCCAAACCCCAGAGAGTAAGACTCGTCCATTTCCCATGAAGTCACCTGGAAATTTCACGCCCATGTGTGAAACGATATCCAGAGACAAAAACTTGAGAAAGAGCCTCACCCTCGCCCTTTTTTCATATCCCGAAGTGTTCTCCTCATGGTCTGTAGATCAGTCCTGCCATACCTATGACCCGAAACATAAGCCGAGTTTGTGTTTTCAGACAACTGTCCAAACAGCCCTGGCCTACACACCCTACAGGCTCAGGCCCCTGGAGCCAAACCTGACGACTGTGATTGCCCTCTCCAAGGGAATTGTATCTGCCCATTCCAATGGCCACAACCCTACTAAGAGTATAAACCTCCAAAGTCCGTGAGGCCATCCCAATATTTGATGCTTCCCAGGAGAAATGGGGCAATCTGGGCCCATCTGAGCACCTACCGGCAATCAGACCCGAGACTGATGTGCCCAGAGGTAAAAAGGAACGAACAGGCCCCTAGGCACCTATCCGATCCATTGCTTTTGTTTCCAGGCATCTCTCCTCAGAGGCCTGGATTTCAATAACAGCATATGGCTGTTTCTTGACTCACCCATCAGAACCAATCTCATCTACACATGGGAACCTTGCACGATGGAGCTATGTGAAAGCCTCTCTTTAGGAGAACCCTTCAGATCCCCAGTGCCACCGCTTACTTCCAAGGTCTCCATAGACACATAATCAAATTAGGACACATCCACGGGAGAGTCCATTTCAACTCAGCCTCCTAGGTTGCTCCCCCAGATCCAGCAGATCTAACCTGTCTTGTTGCTTGAAGACAAATGGAATGCGAGGTGGGCTACCGAGATATCCATCCTTAGAACCCTGGTCGGAATCGTTGTCCTGGAGCCAACCAACAGGTCTCAATTGTCCTGCAGAAGAATCTTTGCAGTTGGGAGCTTCTCACAACTCCCATTGTGGGAAAACCCCCATGGCCTCGTGATCCACACCCCCTTGAAAAAGGGGCCATCAGGGACAGAATGTCCAACCTAAGAAATCGTCTGATCCTCTCCCTGACTTCAGATGCATGAGACCTCGATTCAGGTCTGTAGATTGTGCCTGCCATATCCTCACCCAGAAACCTAGGCCTAGCTTGGCTTCTCAGACTTCCGTCCTCAGACTACTGGCCCACAAGCCCTCCAGTTTGGCAATCCAGAACTACAATGCAGCACTCTGCCTGCCCTCCAGAAGAAAAATATTGCCCTCTGGTGCTACCCAGAAAACACAAATGAGCATCAACTTGCACGCCATTCGCTGTACCTGTACCCCCAAATTTATAGGCTGACCTGGGCACTAGGCCCTTTCTGAAACACCCTGTGCATGGACTTCCTGGCTCCACATAGACAGCTGGCCGCACACTGAGCACATCAGACCCGTCATGGCCTTAGGTCGTCATCTCTTCTCAACCTCGGTTTTCAGGCTTCAGAACCTAGACCTTATCTCCAATCACGGCCCGGGTTTGAAAATGATGCAGAAATCAGAACTCTTTCCCCATGGCAAGAAACCTTGTGGTTCGCATGTTGTCCAAGGTTCAGTGTAGTTGAAACCAGTGTGGCCAATGAGGCCCCGCCCATGCTTGCGGGCCACATTGGTCACAAACACACATTGTGACCCTCAGCCTGAGCTCAGTCCTCAGGTAAGGCCTCTCAGTGGCTGGATGGAGAGACAGCATATTGGGCTTGCCATGCCCCTAGCCCCCAATTTTTATCCATAGTTCGGGTTGTCCCTTCACTCTTCCCCAGGGCTCTGTGTTGGAATTCCTCTTTTGGTGGGACACCTGAGGTAACAAACCTGAAAGGAGTCCTCCCATCCCACAGATTGACGAAAAACAATTGGGATCGGGCCAAATCCACAGAGAGCAGGATTCGTCCAAGGCCCAATAGGCCTCCACAGAATTTCACGACCATCGCTGATACAAAATCCAGAGACAAAAGCCTGAGCATGCGCCTCAGACTTGCTCATTCTTCATATAATGAAGAGTTCTTCAGATAAGAACCTACACGGCACTCTAAGGCACCCAAAATATATAGTCTAACCTGGGCACTAATGCACTGTCTGACAACCTGATCCCGGACCTCGTGCTACACCCAGACAGCTGACCGCACACTGAGCACTTCAAACCCACCATGGCCTTAGGTCATCATCTCTTCCCTACCTCAGTTTTCATGCTTCAGAACCTAGACCTTATCTCCAATCACTGCCCAGGGGTGACTGTGATGCAGAAATCAGAACTCTTCCTTATACATGGCAAGGGTGGCATGTTGTCCAACGTTCAGTATAGGAGAAACCAGGATGGATGGCTGGGTAGCCCACCTCGCATTCCAATTGTCTCCAAGCAACAAGACAGGTTAGATCTGCTGGATCTGGGGGAGCAACCGAGGAAGATGAGTTGAGACGGACTCTCCCGTGGATGTGTCCTAATATGATTTTGTGTCTATGGAGACCTTGGAATGAAGCAGTGGCACTGGGGGCTTAAGGGTTCTCCTAAGGTTTTCAGGCCTACACACCCTACAGGCTCAGGCCCCTGGAGCCAAACATGAAGACTGGGCTTGCCCTCTCCAAGGGAATTGTATGTGCCCATTCCAATGGCCACAACCCTACTAAGAGGATAAACCTCCAAAGTCCCTGAGGCCATCCCTATATTTGGGGCTTCCCAAGACAAACAGGGGCAATCTGGTCCAATTTGAGCACCTACCGCCACTCAGACCCATAGACTGGTGTCCCCAGAGGTAAAAGGAACGAACAGGCCCATAGGCACCTATAGGATCTATTGCTTTGGTTTCCAGGCATCTCTCCTTAGAGATCCTTAGAACCCTTAGAACCCTGCTCTTGCGTCGTTCCTTATGAGACATACTTGAGCCATCCAACAGTTGTCGACTGTCCCACAGGAGTCCTTGTTCATGGACCACCTCACAACTCATATCATGGAAAGCTTCCAAGGTCACATGATGCCCCCAATCTTCATGAAGGCGGATCATGGAAAGAAATTCCAACCTGACCCAACGGCTGATCTTCGCCTTGACTTCAGATGCACGAGATCTTGATTAAGCTCTTCAGAGTGCACCTGCTGTGCCCACACCCCAAAACCTAAGCATAGCTAGTGTTCTCAGACTTCCGTCCTCACTCTCCTGGACCACACGCCCTCCATTTTGGGATTTCCGATGACACAGTGCTGCACTCTGCCTGCCCTCTAGAAGAAAAACGTTGCCCTATGGGTCTACCCAGAAACCTCAAATGAGGATAAACCTGCATGCCACTCAACTGTACACCAATTATAGAGTCTAGCCTGTACACTAATGCCCTGTCTGACACAACCTGAGGCCTGAATTCCCAACCGACACCCAGACAGCTTGCCGTACACTGAGAACATCTGAACCGCCATGGCCTTATGTTGCCATCTCTTTCCAACCTGGTTTTCAGGCTACAGAAACCTAGACCTTTTCTCTACTCATTTCCCATGGGTGAACGTGATGCAGAAATCATAACTCCTCCTTCCCTCTCGCCAGAATCTTGTGGTTGGCATCTTATCCAAAGTTCAGTGTAGGACCCCTGTAGGGCCTACAGGAGTAGTAGTAGGGCCCCTGAGGGTAGTGTAGGGTCCCTGAGGCCCTGCCCATGCTTAAGAGCTGCGGTGGGCACAAACACACATTGGGACCCTCAGTTTGAGCCCTGTCCTCAAGTAAAGCCTCTCAGTGGCTGGACCATGAGCCCACATATGGGGCCTGCCATGCCCTAAGTCACCCAATCTTAACCAGAGGTAGTGACATCTAGTCACCCCTACTCAGGGCTCTGCTCTGGAATCCCTCTTTGGTGGGACATTTGAGGTAAGTAAACACAGAAAGGATTCCTCCCACCCACAGAATGACCCCAATCACTTGGGATCAGGCCATCCCCAGAGAGAAAGACTCCTCCATGGCCCATGAGGCCAGCCCGACATTCCACGGCCACTATTGACACAAAATCCAGAGACATAAGTCTCACCCTTAGGTCATAGCCCAAAAAATTCTCCTCATAGTCTGTAGATCGGGCCTGCCATACCTACGTCCCCAAACCGTGTTTTCAGACTTCTATCCTGACATCCCAGTCCCACATATACTCCAGGCTGAGGCCCCTGGAGCCACACCTCAGGACTGTGCCTGCCCTCTCCAAGGAAATTCTTCCCATTCCATTGGCCACAACCCTACAGATTAGGAGAAACCTCCAAAGTCCCAGAGGCCATTGCAATAGTGTAGGCCGGCCAGTACAAAGAGGGGTGATCTGTCACAAGCTGAGCAACGACCTCAACTCACCCGTAGACAGATATCCCAAGAGAAAGGTATTAAACTGGACAGGCCCCTAGAACGTAATTGGTTCCATTGCTTTTGTTTCTAAGCATCTTTCCTCAGAGGCCTGTTTTCCAATACCAGCATATGGGGGATTCCAGAGATACCAATCAGAACAAATCTTGTCTCCACATGGGAAACTTATCCTTTGGAGCTCTGTAAAAACCTCCAGTTAGGAGAATGCTTCAGGTAACCGGAGCCACCGCCCTATTCCAAGGTCTCCATGGACACAAACCCGCATTATGACCATTCGGCAGGAGAGTACATTTCAACTCAGCCCAGTTGATTACTACCCCAGAGCCAGAATATCAAACCTGCCTTGTCGCTAGGAGACAACTTGAATGCAAAGCAGACTCTCTAGGCATCCATCGTTGGAATCCTGCTCTGGCACCGTTCCATATGGGATGTCCTGGGAGCCTTCCAACAGGTATTGACTGTCCTGCAGAAGGAATCCTTGCAGATTGGAGCATCTCACAACTCCTATCGTGGGAAAACCTACATGGACTCATGAGATGCTCCCCTTTATAAAGGGGCCATCATGGACAGAAACTCCAACCTGAGCCAACTTCTGATCCATTGCTTTGGTTTCTATGTATCTCTCCTCAGAGGCCTGGTTTCCAATATCAGATTATGCGGGTTTCCTAAGGAAACTATCAGAACAGATCTAATCTCCACATGAGAAACTTGCTCTTTGGAGCTGTGTCAATACCTCAGGTTAGGAGGATCCTTCAGGGCGCTGGCACCATGGCCCAATTCCAAGGTCTCCAAGGACACAAACTTACATTATGATCCATCCTCAGGAGCGTCCATTTCAAATCAGCCCCCTCGGCTGCTCACCCAGAGCCAGCAGATCAAACCTGCCTTGTCACTAGGAGACAGTTGGAATGCGAGGTGGGCTGTCCAGGCATCCATCCTTAGAACCCTGCTCTGGAGAATTTCTTTATGGGACGTCTTGAATCCAACCAACCTGTCTTGACTGTCTCGCAGAATGAATCCTTGTGGTTTGAAGCATCACACAATTCCACTGTGAGAAAACCTCCATTTCCTCATGATGCCCCACACCTTCATAAATGGGCCATTATGGACAGAAACTCCATCCTAAGCCAAAGTCTGATCCGCGCCCTGAATTCAGAAGCACGAGTTCTCGATTCAGCAATTGAGAGTGTGCCTGCTGTGCCCTCGCCCCGAAACCTAAGCCTAACTTGTGTTCTCAGACTTCCGTCTTCACAATCCTGGCCACACCCCTCCAGTTTGGCAATTCCGGAGACACAATGCAGCACTCTGCCTGCCCTCCAGAAGAAAAAATGTTGCCCTATAGGGCTAATCAGAAACGCCAAATGAGTAACAACCTGCATGCCATTCGACCATACCCCAATTATACAATCTATTCTGTGCACTAAGCCCTGTCTGACACAGCCTGACGGCAGACCTCCAGTCCAACACCCAGACAGCTGGCCGTACACTGAGCATATCAAACCCACAATGGCTTTCGGCCATCATCTCTACCCAACCTCAGTTTTCACCTTCAGAACCTAGACCTTATCTCCACTCACTGCTCAGGAGTGAACGTGATACAAGAATCAGAACTTCTCCTTCGCCATGGCAAGAAACCTTGTGGTTGGCATGTGGTCCAACTTTCGTTGTAGGAGAAAGCAGCATGGACTATGAGGCCCCACCTATCCCTGAGGGCTACAATTTGCACAAACACACATTGTGACCCTCAGCGTGAGCCCTATCCTCATGTAAAGCCTCTTAGTGACTGGAACAACAGCCCACATATGGGGCTTGCCAAGCCCCTAGTCCCCAATCTTAACCAGAGTTAGAGATGTCTAGACACCCCTACTCAGGGCACTGCTCTGGAATCCCTCATTTGGTGGGACACCTGAGGTTGAAAAAAAAAACAAAACAATTCAACAACAACAGAACAACGGACTTCTTCCATCCCACAGAATGACCCCAAAATCTTTGGACGGGGCCAGCCCCCAGAGAGTAAGACTCGTCCATTTCCCATGAAGTCACCCGGAAATTTCACGACCATGAGTGACACGATATCCAGAGACAAAAACTTGATCAAGAGCCTCACACTCGCCCTTTTTTCATATCCTGAAGAGTTCTCCTCATGGTCTGTAGATCAGTCCTGCCATACCTATGACCCGAAACATAAGCCGAGTTTGTGTTTTCAGACAACTGTCCAAACAGCCCTGGCCTACACACCCTACAGTCTCAGGCCCCTGGAGCCAAACATGAAGACTGGGCTTGCCCTCTCCAAGGGAATTGTACCTGCCCATTCCAAAGGCCACAACCCTACTAATAGGATAAACCTCGAAAGTCCCTGAGGCCATCCCAATATTTGTGGCTTCCCAGGACAAACAGGGGCAATCTGGGCCCATCTGAGCACCTACCGGCACTCAGACCCGTAGACTGATGTCCCCAGAGGTAAAAAGGAATGAACAGGCCCATAGGCACGTATCGGATCTATTGCTTTGGGGTCCAGGCATCTCTCCTAGAGATCCTTAGAACCCTTAGAACCCTGCTCTTGCGTCGTTCCTTATGGGACATCCTTGAGCCATCCAACAGGTGTCGACTGTCCCACAGGAGTCCTTGTTCATGGACCACCTCAAAATTCATATCATGGAAAGCTTCCAAGGTCACATGATGCCCCCAATCTTCATGAAGTCGGATCATGGAAAGAAACTCCAACCTGAGCCAACGGCTGATCCTCGCCTTGACTTCAGATGCATGTGATCTTGATTAAGCTCTTCAGAGTCCACCTGCTGTGCCCTCACCCCAAAACCTAAGCATAGCCAGTGTTCTCAGACTTCCGTCCTCAATCTCCTGGACTACACTCCCTCCATTTTAGGATTTCCGATGACACAGTGCTGCACTCTGCCTGCCCTCTAGAAGAAAAACGTTGCCCTATGGGTCTACCCAGAAACCTCAAATGAGGATAAACCTGCATGCCACTCAACTGTACACCAATTATAGAGTCTAGCCTGTACACTAATGCCCTGTCTGACACAACCTGAGGCCTGAATTCCCAAACGACACTGAGAACATCTGAACCGCCATGGCCTTAGGTTGCCATCTCTTTCCAACCCGGTTTTCAGGCGACAGAAACCTAGACCTTATCTCTACTCATTTCCCATGTGTGAACGTGATGCAAAAATCATAACTCCTCCTTCCCTCTCACCAGAATCTTGTGGTTGGCATCTTATCCAAAGCTCAGTGTAGGACCCCTGTAGGGCCTACAGGAGTAGTAGTAGGGCCCCTGAGGGTAGTGTAGGGTCCCTGAGGCCCTGCCCATGCTTAAGAGCTGCGGTGGGCACAAACACACATTGGGACCCTCAGTTTGAGCCCTGTCCTCAAGTAAAGCCTCTCAGTGGCTGGACCATGAGCCCGCATATGGGGCTTGCCATGCCCCAAGTCACCCAATCTTAACCAGAGGTAGAAACATCTAGTCACCCCTACTCAGGGCTCTGCTCTGGAATCCCTCTTTGGTGGGACATTTGAGGTAAGTAAACACAGAAAGGATTCCTCCCACCCACAGAATGACCCCAATCACTTGGGATCAGGCCATCCCCAGAGAGAAAGACTCCTCCATGGCCCATGAGGCCAGCCCGACATTCCACGGCCACTATTGACACAAAATCCAGAGACATAAGCCTCACCCTTAGGTCATAGCCCAAAAAATTCTCCTCATAGTCTGTAGATCGGGCCTGCCATACCTACGTCACCAAGCCGTGTTTTCAGACTTCTATCCTGACATCCCTGTCCCACACACCCTCCAGGCTGAGGCCCCTGGAGCCACACCTCAGGACTGTGCCTGCCCTCTCCAAGGAAATTCTTCCCATTCCATTGGCCACAACCCTACAGATTAGGAGAAACCTCCAAAGTCCCAGAGGCCATTCCAATAGTGTAGGCCGCCCAGTACAAAGAGGGGTGATCTGTCACAAGCTGAGCAACGACCTCAACTCACCCGTAGACAGATATCCCAAGAGAAAGGTATTAAACTGGACAGGCCCCTAGAACGTAATTGGTTCCATTGCTTTTGTTTCTAAGCATCTCTCCTCAGAGGCCTGTTTTCCAATACCAGCATATGGGGGATTCCAGAGATACCAATCAGAACAAATCTTGTCTCCACATGGGAAACTTATCCTTTGGAGCTCTGTAAACACCTCCAGTTAGGAGAATGCTTCAGGTAACCGGAGCCACCGCCCTATTCCAAGGTCTTCATGGACACAAACCCGCATTATGACCATTCGGCAGGAGAGTACATTTCAACTCAGCCCCGTTGATTACTCCCCCAGAGCCAGAATATCAAACCTGCCTTGTCGCTAGGAGACAACTGGAATGCAAAGCAGACTCTCTAGGCATCCATCGTTGGAATCCTGCTCTGGCACCGTTCCATATGGGATGTCCTAGGAGCCTTCCAACAGGTATTGACTGTCCTGCAGAAGGAATCCTTGCAGATTGGAGCATCTCACAACTCCTATCGTGGGAAAACCTACATGGACTCATGAGATGCTCCTCTTTATAAAGGGGCCATCATGGACAGAAGCTCCAACCTGAGCCAACTTCTGATCCATTGCTTTGGTTTCTATGTATCTCTCCTCAGAGGCCTGGTTTCCAATATCAGATTATGCGGGTTTCCTAAGGAAACAATCAGAACAGATGTAATCTCCACATGAGAAACTTGCTCTTTGGAGCTGTGTCAATACCTCAGGTTAGGAGGATCCTTCAGGGCGCTGGCACCATGGCCCAATTCCAAGGTCTCCAAGGACACAAACTTACATTATGATCCATCCTCAGGAGAGTCCATTTCAAATCAGCCCCCTCGGCTGCTCACCCAGAGCCAGCAGATCAAACCTGCCTTGTCACTAGGAGACAGTTGGAATGCGAGGTGGGCTGCCCAGGCATCCATCCTTAGAACCCTGCTCTGGAGAATTTCTTTATGGGACGTCTTGAATCCAACCAACCTGTCTTGACGGTCTCGCAGAATGAATCCTTGTGGTTTGAAGCATCACACAATTCCACTGTGAGAAAACCTCCATTTCCTCATGATGCCCCACACCTTCATAAATGGGCCATCATGGACAGAAACTCCATCCTAAGCCAAAGTCTGATCTGCGCCCTGAATTCAGAAGCACGAGATCTCGATTCAGCACTTGAGAGTGTGCCTTCAGTGCCCTTGCCCCGAAACCTAAGCCTAACTTGTGTTCTCAGACTTCCGTCTTCACAATCCTGGCCACACCCCTCCAGTTTGGCTATTCCGGAAACACAATGCAGCACTCTGCCTGCCCTCCAGAAGAAAAATGTTGCCCTATAGGGCTAATCAGAAACGCCAAATGAGTAACAACCTGCATGCCACTCGACCATACCCCAATTATACAATCTATTCTGTGCACTAAGCCCTGTCTGACACAGCCTGAAGGCAGACCTCCAGTCCAACACCCAGACAGCTGGCCGTACACTGAGCATATCAAACCCACAATGGCTTTCGGCCATCATCTCTACCCAACCTCAGTTTTCACCTTCAGAACCTAGACCTTATCTCCACTCACTGCTCAGGAGTGAACGTGATACAAGAATCAGAACTTCTCCTTCGCCATGGCAAGAAACCTTGTGGTTGGCATGTGGTCCAACGTTCGTTGTAGGAGAAAGCAGCATGGACTATGAGGCCCCACCTATCCCTGAGGGCTACAATTTGCACAAACACACATTGTGACCCTCAGCGTGAGCCCTATCCTCATGTAAAGCCTCTTAGTGACTGGAACAACAGCCCATATATGGGGCTTGCCAAGCCCCTAGTCCCCAATCTTAACCAGAGTTAGAGATGTCTAGTCACCCCTACTCAGGGCACTGCTCTGGAATCCCTCTTTGGTGGGACACCTGAGGTAAAAAAAAAAAAAAAAATACAGAAAGGACTCTTCCCATCCACAGAATGATCCCAACCACTTGGGATCAGTCCAAATCACCAGAGAAAGACTTGTCCATGGCCCTTGAGGACACCCCGACATTCCACGGCCACCGTAGGCACAAAACCCAGAGACAAAAGCCTGAGCAAACGCCACATACTCGCCCTTTGTTCATAGCCCGGAAAATTCTCACGGTCTGTAGATCGAGCCTTCATACATACATCCTCAAACCTAAGCTGAGTTTGTGTTTTCAGCCTTCTGTCCCCACAGTCCTGGCCCACACACCATCCAAACTGGGGCCCCTGGAGCCACACCTGAGGACTGTGGCTTCCCTCTCCAAGGGAATTCTGCCATTTCCATTGGCCACAACCCTATAGATTAGGAGAAACCTCCAAACTCCCCGAGGCCATTCCAATAGTGTTGGCTGCCCAGGACAAACAGGGATGATCTTTCACAAGTTAGGAAACTACCTCCACTCAGACCCAGAGACAGATATCCCCATAGAATAAGATTGAACTGGACAGGCAATTAGGCCCTAATCAGATACATTGCTTTTGTTTCCAGGCATCTCTCCTCAGAGGCCTGGTTAACAAGACCAGCATATGGGGGATTACTGAGGCACTCATAGAAAAATCTCGTCTCCTCATAGGAAATGTACTCTTTGGAGCTCTATCAAAACCTCTGTTTAAGAGAATCTTTCAGGGCCCCGGATCAAGCGCCCCATTCAAAGGTCTCCATGGACTTATACCCACATTATGATCTATCCTCGGTAGAGTCCATGTCAACTCATCCCCCTTGGTTTCTCCCCCAGGGCCTGCAGATCAAACCTGCCTTGTTGCTAGGAGACAACTAGAATGGGAGGCGGGCTGCCCAGGCATCCATCCTTAGAACCCTACTCTGGAGTCGTTCCATATGGGACATCCTACAGCCATCCAACAGGTCTCAAGTGTCCCACAGAAGGAATCTTTGCAGTCTGGTGCATCTCACAACTCCCATTGTGGGAAAATCTTCATGGCCTCTTGAGACGCTCCACTTTATAAAGGGGCCATCATGGACAGAAACTCCAACCTGAGCAAACGTCTGATATTCGCCCTGGCTTCAGGTGCATGAGATCTTGATTCAGCTCTGCAGATTGTGCCTTCTGTGCCCTCACCCCAATAACTAAGCCTAGCTTGTGTTCTCAGACTACCGTCCTCACACCCCTGGCCCAAAAGCCCTACAGTTTGGCAATACTGGGGCCACAATGCAGCACTCTGCCTGCCCTCCCGAAGAAAAACGTTGCCTTATAGAGCTACCTAGAAACCCGAATGAGGATCAACTGAACGCCACTCGACTGCACCCCAAATATACAGTCTACCCTGTCTAATGCCCTGTCTGACACAGCATGAGCCCACATCTCCAGACCTACGCTCAACAGCTAGCCACACACTGAGCTCATTGTACCCATCAGGTCCTTAGGTCTTCATCTCTTCCCAACCTCGGTTTTCGGGTTTCAGAACCTAGACCTAAACTCCAATCACTGTCCAGGGGTGAACGTGATGCAGAAATCACAACTCTTCCTTCGCCATGGCCGGAAATCTTGTGGTTGGCATATTCTCCAAAGTTCAGTGTAGGAGAATCCAGCGTGGCCCATGAGGCCCTTCCCATGCTTGAGGGCCTTGTTGGGCACAAATAGGCATTGTGACCCTCAGCATGAGCCCTGTCCTCAAGGAAGACCTCTCAGTGTCTGATTCAAGAGCCCACATATTGGACTTGCCATGCCCCTAGTCCCCAAACTTAAACAGAGGTGGGGTTATCCAGTTGTCCCTAGCAAGGACTCTGCTCTGGAATCCCTCTTTTATTGGCACACATGAGGTACATAAAATAAAATAAAAAACAGAAAGGACACCTCCCATCCCACAGAATGTACCCAAACTCTTGGGATTGGGTCCAATCCTCAGAGAAGGAAAGCCGTCCACAACCCATGAGGCCACGCCATCATTCGACCCACATTGTTGACCCAAATCCAGAGTCAAAACCTGAGCAAGCACCTCAAACTCACCCTTTTTCATATCCCGAAGTGTTATCACGGTCTGTAGATTGGGCGTGCCATACCTATGTCCCCAATCCTAAGCGGAATTTGTGTTTTCAGACTTCTGTCCCCACAAGCCTGGCCCACACACCCTCAAGGCTGGGCCCCTAGAGCCAAACTCAGAACTGTGCCTGCCCTCTCCAGGGGATTTCTGCCCATTCCATTGGCCACAACCCTATAGATTAGGAGAAACTCCAACGTCCCGAGGCCATTCCCAATATTATAGGCTGCCCAGGACAAACAGGGGCGATCTGACACAAGCCGAGCAACTACCTCCCCTCAGATCCATAGACACGTATCCCCAGGAAAGAGATTGAACCGGACAGGCACCTAGGCCCTAATCATATCCATTGCTTTTGTTTCCAGGCATCTCTCCTCAGAGGCCTGGTTTCCATTACCAGCATATGGGAGATTCCTTAGGCACTCATCAAAACAATTCTCTTCTCTACATAGGAAACGTACTCTTTAGAGCTCCATCAAAACCTCCGGTTATGAACATCCCTCAAGGCCCCGGATCAAGCACCCCATTCCAAGGTCTCCATGGACACAAATGCACATTATGACCCATCCTCAACTCACCCATTTCAACACACCCGCCTCGGTTACTCCCCTAGATCCAGCAGATCGAACTTGCCTTGGCGCTATGAGACACCGGGAATGGGAGGCAGGCTGCCCAGGCATCCATCCTTAGAACCCTGCTCTGGATAACTTCCTTATGGGATGTCCTGGAGCCATCCAGCAGGTCTCGACTTTCCCACGGAAGGAATCATTGCGGTTTGGAGCATCTCACAATTCCCATCGTGGGAAAGCCTCCATGGCCTCCTGACACCCTCCCCTTCATGAAGGGGCCGTCATGGACAGAAACTCCAACCTGAGCCAACGTCTGATCCTAGCTCTGTCTTCAGGTACACGGGATCTTGAATCATCTCTGCAGAGGGTTCCTGCCGTCCCCTCACCCCGAAATATAAGTCTGGCTTGTGTTCTCAGAATTTTTCCTCACACTCCTGGCCCACAAGCCTTCTAGTTTGGGAATTCTGGAGCCACTATGTGGCACTGTGTCTTCATTCCAGAAGAAAAACGTTGCCCTCTGGGGCTACCCAGTAACCACAAATGAGTACCAACCTGCACGAAACTCGACTGCACCCCAATGATACAGTCTAGCCTGGGCACTAATTCCCTGTGTGCCACAGCCTGAGCCTGCACCTCCCAACCCACACTCAACAGCTGGCCGAACACTAAGCACCTAAGACACACCATGGCCTTAGGTCTTCATCTCTTCTCAACCTCAGTTTTCAGGCTTCAGAACCTAGACCTTAAATCCAATCACAGTCCAGGAGTGAAAGTGTTGCAGAAATTAGAACTCCTTCTTCCCCATGGCCAGAAAACTTGTGGTTGCCATATTGTGCAACGTTCAGTGTAGGAGAAACCAGCATGGTACATTAGGCCACGCCCTGACCTGAGGTGCTCCTTGGGCACAAAAACACATTGTGAAACTCAATGTGAGCCGTATGCTCAAGGAAGGCCTCTCAGTGTCTGGACCAAGAGCCCACATATGGGGCTTGCCATGTTCTTAGGTCCCAATGTTAAGCAGAGTTCTGGTTGTCCAGTCGCCCTTCCCCAGGACTCTGCTGTGGAATCCCTCTTTTGGTGGTCCACCTGAGGTAAAAAAAAAAAAAAAAAACAGAAAGGCCTCCTCCCTTCCCACAGAATGACCGCAAACTCTTGGGATTGGGTCATTTCCCCAGAAAGGGAGCCTCATCGATGGCCCATGAGGACACCCGGACATTCCATGGCAATCGGTGACACATATCCAGAAAAAAATAAGCATGAGCAAGCACCTCACTTTCGCCCTTTGTTCATATCCCGAAGATTTCTCCTCACGGTCTATATATCGGGCCGGCCATACCTACAGACCCAAACCTAAGTGGAGTTTGTGTTTTCCGACTTTTGTCCAAATAGCCCTGGACCACACACGCTCCACACTTGGGTCCCTGGAGCCACACCTCAGGACTGTGCTTCTCTTTCAAGAGAATTCTTCCCATTCCATTGGCCACAACCTTGCAAATTAGGAAAAACCTCCAAAGTTACCGAGGCCATCCCAATAGTGTAGGCCGCCCAGGACAAACAGGTGTGATCACAAACCAGCTGAGCAACTACCTCCACTCAGACAAAAGATGTCCCCAGACAAGAATATTGAACCGGACAGGCCCCTAGGCCCTAATCAGATCCATTGCTTTGGTTTCTAGGCATCTCTCCTCAGAGGCCTCATTTCCAATACCAGCAAATGGTGGTTTCCTGAGGCACCAATAAGAACAAATCTCGTCTCCCCATGGAAAACTTGCTCATTGGAGCTTTGTTATAACCTCTGGTTAGGAGAATCCTTCAGGGCCCTGGTGCCACTGCCCCATACCAAGGTCTCAAGGGACTCAAACCAACATTAAGACCATCCTCAGGAAAGTCCATTCCAACTGAGCCCCCTCTGATGCTACCCCAAGCCAGCAGATCAAACGTTTCTTGTTGCTAGGAGACAATTGGAATTGAGGCTGTCTGCCCAGGCATCCATACTTAGAACCCTGTTCTGGAAAAATACCTTACGAGCCGTCCTGGAGCCATCCAACAAATCTTAATTGTCCCACAGAAGGAATCCTTGCGGTTTGGAGCATCTCACAATTCTAATAGTGGGAAAACCCCCATGGCCTCATAATGCCCCCCCCTTCATGAGGGGCCAACATGGACAGAAATTCCAACCTGAGCCAAAGTCTAATCCTCGACCTGACTTCAGAATCATGAGATCTCAATTCAGCTCTGCAGAGTGTGCCTTACATGTCCATTCCCCGAAACCTAAGCCTAGCTTGTGTTCTCAGACTTCTGTCCTCACTCTCCTGGCCCACAAGCCCTCCAGTTTGGGAATTCCGAAGCCACAATGCAGCACTCTGCCTGCCCTCCAGAAGAAAAACTTTGCCCTATGCTGCTAATAAGAAAACCCAAATGATTATCTAATGCATGCCACTCGATTGTAAAGCAATTATACAGCTTACCCTGAATACTAATGCCCTGTCTGGCACAGCCTGAGACAAGACATCCCAAACGACACCTAGACAGCTGGCTCCAACCTGGACACAAGGGACCCGCTATGGCTGTAGTTCGTCATGTGTTCCCAACCTCGGTTTTCAGGCTTCAGAACCTAGACCTTATCTCCAATCACTGCCCAGGGGTGAACGTGATGCAGAAATTAGAATTCCTCCTTCCCCATGGCCAGAAACCTTGTGGTTGGCATGTTGTCCAACGTTCAATGTGGGAAAACCTGCATTGTCCGAAAGGCCACGCCAGTGCTTGAGGGCCGCCTAGGGCACCGACATGCATTGTGACCTGTAGCGTGAGTCCCGTATTAAAGTAACGCCTCTCAGTGGCTGGACCAAGATCCTGCATATGGGGCTTGTCATATCCATAGGCCCCCAGGCTTAACCAGAGAGCGAGTATTCCAGTTGTCAGTACCCACTTCTATGCTCCAGAATCCCTCTACTGGGGGGGGGACACATGAAGCAGAAAACAGGACTATTCCCTTCCCACAGAATGACCCCAAACTCTTGGGGGCTGGACAAACTACCAGAGAGGGAGTCTTCTACGACCCATGAGGCAACTCCTACATTAAACGGCCATTGTGGACAAAATATCCAGAGACAAAAGACTGAGTGACTGCCTCCCTCTCACCCTTCTTTCATATCCAGAGGAGCTCCCCTCACGGACTCTAGATCAGGCCTGCCATAACCTCGGACCCAAACCTGAGCTGACTTTGGGTTTTTGGTTGTCTGTCTGCACAGCCGTGGCCCACACAGCCTCCAGGCTGGGCTCTCTGGAGCCACACCACAGAACTGTGCCTGCTCTCTCCTAAGAAACTGCTCGTTCCATTGGCCACAACTCTACAAAATAGTAGAAACCTCAAGGTCCCCAAGGACATCCCACTACCACAAGCCACACTGGACAAACACGGGCATTATGACACCAGCTGAGCAACTACTACCTCCATGCCGACACACAGACTGATATCCGCAGAGACAGACGATTGAACCAGACAGGCCCTTAGGCCCTATTATGAACTCTTGCTTTGGTGTCCAGGTATCACTCCTCAGAGGCCTGGGTTCGAAGACCAGCATATGGGGCTATCCTGAGGCACCAGACAGAACACCTCTCATCTCCACATGGAAAGCTTCCTTGTTGGAGTTGTGTCAAACCCTTCGGGTTGGAGAATCCTGCAGAGTCCCTTAGCTACCGACACATTCCAAGTTCTCCATGGCAACCAACCCACATTATGACTAATTCTCAGGAAAGTCCATTTAAACTCAGCCTTCTGGGTAGCTCACCCAAGAGCCCGCAGATTGAGCGTGCCTTGTCTCGACCAGGCAATGGGAAGGTGAGTTGGCGTTTCTCGGCATCCATGCTTAGGCCCCTGCTCTCGAGTCTTTCTGTATGGGGCATCCTGGAACCATCCAATAGTACTCGACTGTCCTGAAGAAGGAAACTTTGAAGTTTGGAGCAGCTCACAACTCCCAGCGTAGGGAAACCTCCCTGGCCTCATGACGCCCCCACCCCCTTCAGGAAGGGGCCATCATGGACACAAACTCCAGCTTGAGGCAACATCTGATACTCGCCCTGACCTCAGATGCAGGAGATCTCGTTTCAGACTATGCACAGTGGGCCCAAACCTCGTGCTACCTTGTGTTTCAGACTTCCTTCCTCACACTCTGGGCAAACATGTCCTCAAGACTTGGAATTCTGGAACCAAAATGCAGCCCTATGCTGGCCCTCCAGAAGAAAAACGTTGCTCTATGGGGATCTCCATAAACCCCAAATGAGGATCAACCTGCTCGGTTCTCGACCTCACCCCAATTGGATTGTTCGGGTTGTCCATTCATCCCTCCCCAGAGCTCTGCTTTGGAATCCCTCTTTTGTTGGGACACCTGAGGTAACAAAACTAAAAGGACTCCTCCCATCCTTCAGATTGTCCCAAAACGTTTGGGATTGGACCAAATTCACAGAGAGGAAGTCTCGTCCATGGCCCATGAGGCCTCCCCGAGATTCCACAGCCATCGTTGACAACAAATCCAGAGACAAAAGTCTGAGCAAGCGCCTCACACTCGCTCTTTTGTCGTATCCCGAAGAGTTCTCCTCACGGTCTGTAGATTGGGCCTGCCATACCTACTTCCCAAACCTAAGCCGAGTTTGTGTTTTCAGACTTCTGTCCCCACATTCCTGGCCCACAGACCCTTCAGGCTGGGGCCCCTGGAGCCACACATCAGGACTGTGCCTGTGAATACCACGGGAATTCTGCCCATTCCATTGTCCACAATTGTACAAATTAGGAAAAACCTCCAGAGTCTCCAAGGACATCCCAATAATGTAGGCCGCCCAGGACAAACAAGGGTCATCTGAAACCAGCTGAGCATCTACCTCTACTCAGCGTAGACGGATGTCCCCAGAGAAGAAGATTGAATCAGACAGGCCCCTAGGCCTGAATCAGATTCATTGCTTTCGGTTACATGTATCTCTCCTCAGAGGCCTGGTTTCCAATATTAGCATATGGGGATTTCATGAGGCAGCAATCAGAACAAATCTCTTCTCCACATGGGAAAATTATCCTTTGAAGACGTCTCAAAACCTCCAGTTAGGAGAATCCTTCAGGGCCTGTGTGCCACTGCCCCATTACAAGGTCTCCATACACACAAAAACACATTAGGACCCATCCACAGGATAGTCCATTTCAACTGAGTGTATTCAGTTGCTCCGCGAGATCCAGCAGATCTAACTTGTCTTGTTGCTAGGAGACAATTGGAATGTGAGGTGGCATACCCCGCCATCCATCCTTAAAACCCTGCTCAGAATCGTTGGACTGGAGCCAACCAACAGGTCTCAATTGTCCTGCAGAAGAACCTTTGCAGTTGGGAGCTTCTCAGAACTCCCATTGTGAGAGAACCCCCATGGCCACATGATCCCCCCCCTTCATAAAGGGGCCATCAGGGACATAAGGTCCAAAAGCTCAGGCTTTTGTCTTTGGATTTTGTATCAGCGATGGCCGTGGAATGTTGGGGAGGCCTCATGGGCCATTGACGAATCTTGCTTTCTGTGGATTTGGCTCGATCCCAATTGTTATTCGTCAATCTGTGGGATGGGAGGACTCCTTTCAGGATTCTTACTTCAGGTGTCCCACCAAAAGAGGAATTCCAAAGCAGAGCCCTGGGGAAGAGTGAAGGGGCAACCCGAACAATGGTTAAAAATTGGGGCCTAGGGGCATGGCAAGACCAATATGCTGTCTCTCCATCCAGCCACTGAGAGGGCTTATTGAGGACTGGGCTCATGCTGAGGGTCACATGTGTGTTTGTGTCCAATGTGGCCCGCAAGCATGGGCGGGGCCTCATGGGCCACACTGGTTTCAACTACACTGAACCTTGGACAACATGCCATCCACAAGGTTTCTTGCCATGGGGAAAGAGTTCTGTTGTCTACATCATTTTCAAACCCGGGCCGTGATTGGAGATAAGGTCTAGGTTCTGAAGCCTGAAACCGAGGTTGAGAAGAGATGACGAACTAAGGCCATGACGGGTCCGATGTGCTCAGTGTGCGGCAAGCTGTCTGGGTGTGGCTAGGAGGTCCAGGCTCAGGCTGTGTCAGAAAGGGCAATAGTGCCCAGGTCAGCCTATATATTTGGGGTACTGCTGAATGGCGTGCCTGTTGATCCTCATTTGGGGTTTCTGGGTAGTCCCAGAGGGCAATGTTTTTCTTCTGGAGGGCAGGCAGAGTGCTGCATTGTAGTTCTGGATTGCCAAACTGGAGGGCTTGTCGGCCAGTAGTCTGAGGACGGAAATCTGAGAACCCAAGCTAGGCCTAGGTTTCTGGGTGAGACCTGCATCGAGATCTCGTGATCTGAAGTCAGGGCAAGGATCAGAGGATCGCACAGGTTGGACATTCTATCCCTGATGGCCCCTTCTTTAAGGGGGGGGGTGATCACGAGGCCAAGGGATTTTTCCCACGATGGGAGTTGTAAGAAGCTCCCAACTGCAAAGATTCTTCTACAGGACAATTAAGACCTGTTGGTTGGCCCAGGACAACAATTCCGAGCAGGGTTTTAAGGATGGATGGCTGGGTAGCCCACCTCGCTTTACAATTGTCTCCAAGCAACAAGACAGGTTAGATCTGCTGGATCTGGGAGAGAAACTGAGGAGGCTGAGTTGAAATGGACTCTCCCGTGGATGTGTCCTAATATGATTTTGTGTCTATGGAGACCTTGGAATGAAGCGGTGTCACTGGGGCCCTGAAGGGTTCTCCTAAAGAGAGGCTTTCACACAGCTCCATTGTGCAAGTTCCCCATGTGTAGATGAGATTTGATCTGATGGGTGAGTCAAGAAACAGCCATATGCTGTTATTGAAATCCAGGCCTCTGAGGAGAGATGCCTGGAAACCAAAGCATTGGATCCAATATGTGCCTAGGGCCCTGTTCATTCCTTTTTAGTTCTGTAGACATCAGTCTACGGGTCTGAGTGGCGGTAAGTGCTCAGATTGGCCCAGATTGCCCCTGTTTGTCCTGGGAAGCCACAAATATTGGGATGGCCTCAGGGAATTTGGAGGTTGATCCTATTAGTGGGGTTGTCGTCATTGGAATGGGCACACACAATTCCCTTGGAGAGGGCAAGCACAGTCGACTGGTTTGGCTCCAGGGGCCTGAGTCTGTAGGGTGTGTAGGCCAGGTCTGTTTGGACAGTTGTCTGAAAACACAAACTCGGCTTATGTTTCGGGTCATAGGTAGCAGGACTGATCTACAGACCATGAGGAGAACTCTTCGGGATATGAAAAAAGGGCGAGGGTGAGGCTCTTGCTCAAGTTTTTGTCTCTGGATATCGTTTCACACATGGTCGTGAAATTTCCGGGTGACTTCATGGGAAATGGACGAGTCTTACTCTCTGGGGGTTTGGCCCCGTCCAAAGAGTTTGGGGTCATTCTGTGGGATGGAAGAAGTCCGTGGTTCTGTTGTTGTTGATTTGTTTTGTTTTGTTTTTCAACCTCAGGTGTCCCACCAAATGAGGGATTCCAGAGTAGAGCCCTGGGGAGGGGCGACGGGACAACCAGAAATCTGGTTAAAAATTGGGGCCTAGGGATATGTCAAGCCCATTGTGACATCTAATGGTCCAGCCACTGAGAGGATGTACTAGAAGACAGGACTCACGCTGAGGGTCACAATGCGTGTTTATGCCCTCGTCGCACTCAAGAATGGGCGGGGCCTCAGGGTGAATGCTCGTTTTTCCTACACTGAACGTTAGACAACATGCAAACCACAAGGTTTCTTGCCATGGGTAAGGAAGAGTTCTGATTTCTGCATCACAGTCACCCCTGGGCAGTGATAGGAGATAAGGTCTAGGTTCTGAAGCCTGAAAACTGAGGTATGGAAGAGATGATGACCTAAGGCCTTGTCGAGTCTCATGAGCTCAGTGTGCGGTCAGCTGCCGGGGTGTTGGTCACGAGGTCCGTACTCAGGTTGTCAGACAGTGCATTAGTGCCCACGTTAGACTATATATTTTGGGTGCCTTCGATTGCCGTGTAGGTTCTTATATAAATAACTCTTCCGGATATGAAGAATGAGCGAGCTGAAGCACGAACTCAGGCTTTTCTCTCTGGATTTTGTATCAGCGATAGCCGTGGAATGTTCGGGAGGCCTCATGGGCCATCGACGAATCTTGCTCTCTGTGGATTTGGCCCGATCCCAATTGTTTTTCGTCAATCTGTGGGATGGGAGGACTCCTTTCAGGTTTGTTACCTCAGGTGTCCCACCAAAAGAGGAATTCCAAAGCAGAGCCCTAGGGAAGAGTGAAGGGACAACCCGAACTATGGTTAAAAATTGGGGCCTAGGGGCTTGGCAAGCCCAATATGCTGTCTCTCCATCCAGCCACTGAGAGGCCTTACCTGAGGACTGGGCTCAGGATGAGGGTCACAATGTGTGTTTGTGACCAATGTGGCCCGCCAGCATGGGCGGGGACTCTTGGGCGACTCTGGTTTCAACGAAAATGAACCTTGGACAACATGCCAACCACAAGGTTTCTTGCCATGGGGAAAGAGTTCTGATTTCTGCATCATTTTCAAACCTGGGCCGTGATTGGAGATAAGGTCTAGGTTCTGAATCCAGAAAAACGAGGTTGAGAGGGGAGATGATGACCTAAGGCCATGAGGGGTCCGATGTGCTCAGTGTGTGGCAAGCTGTCTGGGTGGGGCCAGGAGGTCCAGACTCAGGCTGTGTCAGAAAGGGCATTAGTTCCCAGGTCAGCCTATATATTTGGTGTACAGCCGAATGGCGTGCAGGTAGATTCTCATTTGGGGTTTCTGTGTAGCCCCAGTGGGCAATGTTTTTCTTCTGGAGGGCAGGCAGATTGCTGCATTGTAGTTCTGGATTGCCAAACTGGAGGGCTTATCGGCCAGTAGTCTGAGGATGGAAGTCCGAGAACCCAAGCTAGGCCTAGGTTTCTGGGTGAGTCCTGAATTGAGATCTCGTGCATCTGAAGTCAGGGCGAGGATCAGAGGATCGCTCAGGTTGGACATTCTGTCCCTGATGGTCCCTTCTTGAAGGGGGGGTGGATCACGAGGCCATGGGGGTTTTCCCACGATGGGAGTTGTGAGAAGCTCCCAACTGCACAGATTCTTCTGCAGACATTTAGGACCTGCTGGTTGGATCCAGGACAAGTTTCCGAGCAGGGTTCTAAGGATGGATGGCTGGGTAGCCCACCTCGCATTCCAATTGTCTCCAAGCAACAAGACAGGTTAGATCTGCTGGATCTGGGGGAGCAACCGAGGAGGCTGAGTGAAATGGATTATCCCGTGGATGTGTCCTAATATGATTTTGTGTCTATGGAGACCTTGGAATGAAGCAGTGGCACTGGGGCCCTGAAGGGTTCTCCTAAAGAGCGGCTTTCACACAGCTCCATCGTGCAAGTTTCCCAAGTATAGATGAGATTTGTTCTAATGGGTGAGTCAAGAAACAGCCATAGGCTGATATTGAAATCCAGGCCTCTGAGGAGAGATGCCTGGAAACCAAAGCATTGGATCCGATAGGTGCTGAGGGGCCTGTTCGTTCCTTTTTACCTCTGGGGACATCAGTCTTCGGGTCTGATTGCAGGTAGATGCTCAGATGTGCCCAGATTTCCCCTGTTTGTCCTGGGAAACCACAAATATGGGATGGCCTCAGGGACTTTGGAGGTTTATCCTCTTATTAGGGTTGTGGCCATTGGAATGGACACATGCAATTCCCTTGGAAGGGCAAGCAAAGTCGTCAGGTTTGTCTCCAGGGGCCTGAGTTTGTTGGGTGTGTACGCCAGGGCTCTTTGGACAGTTGTCTGGAAACACAAACTCGGCTTATCTTTCGGGTCATAGGTATGGCAGGACTGAACTACAGACCATGAGGAGAACTCTTCGGGATGTGAAAAAAGGGCGAGGGTGAGGCTCTTGCTCAAGTTTTTGTCTCTGGATATCGTGTCACTCATGGTCGTGAAATTTTCGGGTGACTTCATGGGAAATGGACGAGTCTTACTCTCTGGGGGTTTGGCCCCGTCCAAAGAGTTTGGGGTCATTCTGTGGGATGGAAGACGTCCCTTGTTCTATTGTTGTTGATTTGTTTTGTTTTGTTTTACAACCTCAGGTGTCCCACCAAATGAGGGATTCCAGAGTAGAGCCCTGGGGAGGGGCGACTGGACAACCAGAAATCTGGTTAAAAATTGGGGCCTAGGGACATGTCAAGCCCATTATGACATCTAATGGTCCAGCCACTGAGAGGACGTACTAGAGGTCAGGACTCAGGCTGAGGGTCACAATGCGTGTTTATGCCCTCGTCGCACTCAAGAATGGGCGGGGCCTCAGGGCGAAAGCTGGTTTCTCCTACACTGAACATTGGAAAACATGCCAACCACAAGGTTTCTTGCCATCGGTAAGGAAGAGTTCTGATTTCTTCATCACAGTCACCCCTGGGTAGTGATTGGAGATAAGGTCTAGGTTCTGAAGCCTGAAAACAGAGGTAGGGAACAGATGATGACCTAAGGCCATGGCGGGTCTGATGTGCTCAGTGTGCGGTCAGCTGTCTGGGTGTTGGCCACGAGGTCCAGGCTCAGGTTGTCAGACAGTGCATTAGTGCCCTGGTTAGACTATATATTTTGGGTGCATTCGAGTGCCGTGTAGGTTTATCTGAAGAACACTTCAGGATATGAATAATGAGCGAGTCTGAGGCTCGTGCTCAGGCTTTAGTCTCTAGATTTTGTATCAGCGATGGCCGTGGAATGTTGGGGAGGCCTCATGGGCCATGGACGAATCTTGCTCTCTGTGGATTGGCCCGATCCCAATTGTTTTTCGTCATTCTGTGGGAAGGGAGTACTCCTTTCAGGTTTGTTACCACCTGTGTCCCACGAAAAAGGGAATTCCAAAGCAGAGCCCTGGGGAAGAGTTAAGGGAGCACCCGATCTACGGTAAAATTGGGGCCTAGGGGCATGGCAAGCCCAATATGCTGTCTCTCCATCCAGCCACTGAGAGGCCTTACCTGAGGACTGGGCTCAGGCTGAGGGTCACAATGTGTGTTTGTGACGAATATGGCCCGCAAGTATGGGCAGGGCCTCATGGGCGACACTGGTTTCAAGTACACTGAACCTTGGACAACATGCCAACCACAAGGTTTCTTGCCATGGGGAAAGAGTTCTGATTTCTGCATCATTTTCAAATCCGGGCCGTGATTGGAGATAAGGTCTAGGTTCTGAAGCCTGAAAACCGTATTTGAGAAGAGATGACGACCTAAGGCCATGGCGGGTCCGTTGTGCTCAGTGTGGAGCCAGCTGTCTGGGTGGGGCCAGGAGGTCCAGGCTCAGGCTGTGTCAGAAAAGGCATTAGCGCCCAGGTCAGCCTATATATTTGGGGTACAGCCGAATGGCGTGCATGTTGATCCTCATTTGGGGTTTCTGGGTAGCCCCAGAGGGCAATTTTTTTCTTCTGGAGGGCAGGCAGAGTGCTGCATTGTAGTTCTGGATTGCCAAACTGGAGGGCTTGTCGGCCAGTAGTCTGAGGATTGAAGTCTGAGAACCGAAGCTAGGCCTAGGTTTCTGGGTGAGACCTGAATCGAGATCTCGAGCATCTGAAGTCAGTGCGAGGATCAACGATCGCTCATGTTGGACATTCTGTCCCTGATGGCCCCTTCTTGAAGGGGGGGTGGATCACGAGGCCATAGGGTTTTTCCCATGATGGGAGTTGTGAGAAGCTCCCAACTGCAAAGATTCTTCTGCAGGACAAATGAGACCTGTTGGTTGTCTCCAAGACAACGATTCAGAGCAGGGTTCTAAGGATGGATGGCTGGGTAGCCAACCCCTCATCCAATTGTCTCGAAGCAACAAGACAGATTAGATCTGCTGGATCTGGGGGAGCAACCGAGGAGGCTGAGTTGAAATGGACTCTCCCGTGGATGTGTCCTAATATGATTTTGTGTCTAAGGAGACCTTGGAATTAAGCGGTGGCACTGGGGCCCTGAAGGGTTCTCCTAAAGAGAGGCTTTCACACAGCTCCATCGTGCAAGTTTCCCATGTGTAGATGAGATTTGTTCTGATGGGTGAGTCAAGAAACAGCCATATGCTGTTATTGAAATCCAGGCTTCTGAGGAGATATGCCTGGAAACCAAAACAATGGATCTGATAGGTGCCTAGGGAACTGTTCCTACTTTTTACCTCAGGGGACATCAGTCTACCGGTCTGAGTGCAGGTAGGTGCTCAGATGGGCTCAGATTGCCCCTGTTTATCCTGGGATGCCACAAATATTGTGATGGCCTCAGGGACTCTGGAGGTTTATCCTATTAGTAGGGTTGTGGCCATTGGAATGGGCACATACAATTCCCTTGGAGAGGGCAAGCACAGTCATCAGGTTTGGCTCCATGGGGCCTGAGCCTGTAGGGTGTGTAGGCCAGGGCTTATTGGACAGTTGTCTGAAAACACAAACTCGGGTTATGTTTCGGGTCTTAGGTATGGCAGGACTGATCTACACACCATGAGGTGAACTATTCGGGATTAGAAAAAAGGGCGAGTGTGAGGCTCTTGCTCAAGTTTTTGTCTCTGGATATCGTGTCACTCATGGTCGTGAAATTTCTGGGTGACTTCATGGAAATGGACGAGTCTTACTCTCTGGGGGTTTGGCCCCGTCCAAAGAGTTTGGGGTCATTCTGTGGGAAGGAAGAAGTCCCTTTTTCTGTTGTTTTTTATTTGTTTTGTTTTGTTTTTCAACCTCAGGTGTCCCACCAAATGAGGGATTCCAGAGTAGAGCCCTGGGGTGGGGCGAATAGACAACCAGAAATCTGGTTAAAAATTGGGGCCTAGGGACATATCAAGCCCATTATGACATCTAATGTTCCAGCCACCGAGAGGACGTACTAGAGGACAGGACTCACAATGAGGGTCACAATGCGTGTTTATGCCCTTGTCGCACTCAAGAATGGGCGGGGCCTCAGGGTGAATGCTGGTTTCTCCTACACTGAACGTTGGACAACATGCCAACCACAAGGTTTCTTGCCATGGGTAAGGAAGAGTTCTGATTTCTGCATCACAGTCACCCCTGGGCATTGATTGGAGATAAGGTCTAGGTTCTGAAGCCTGAAAAAACTGAGGTAGGGAATAGAAGATGACCTAAGGCCATGGCAGTTCTGAAGTGCTCAGTGTGCGGTCAGCTGTCTGGGTGTTGGTCACGAGGTCCGGGCTCAGGTTGTCAGACAGTGCATTAGTGCCCAGGAGGGACTATATATTTTGGGTTCCTTCGAGTGCCGTGTAGGTTCTTATCTGAAGAACTCTTTAGGATATGAAGAATGAGCGAGTCTGAGGCGCGTGCTCAGGCTTTTGTCTCTGGATTTTGTATCAGCGATGGCCGTTGAATGTTGGTGAGGCCTCATGGGCCATGGACGAATCGTGTTCTCTGTGGATTTGGACGGACCAAATTGTTTTTCGTCAATCTGTGGGATGAGAGGACTCCTTTCAGGTTTGTTGCCTCAGGTGTCCCACCAAAAGTGGAATTCCAAAGCAGAGCCCTGGGGAAGAGTGAAGGGACAACCCGAACTATGGTTAAAAATTGGGGCCTAGGGGCATGGCAAGCCAAATAATCTGTCTCTCCATCCAGCCACTGAGAGGCCTTACGTGAGGACTAGGCTCAGGCTGAGAGTCACAATGTGTGTTTGTGACCAATGTAGCCCGCCAGCATGGGCGGGGCCTCATGGGCCACACTAATTTCATGTACAATGAACCTTGGACAACATGCCAATACAAGGTGTCTTGCCATGGGTAAAGAGTTCTGATTTCTGCATCATTTTCAAACCCAGGCCGTGAATGGATATAAGGTCTAGGTTCTGAAGCCTGAAAACAGAGGTTGAGAAGAGATGACAATCTAAGGCCATCGCGGGTCCGATGTGCTCAGTGTGCGGCCAGCTGTCTGGGTGGGGCCAGGAGGTCCAGGCTCAGGCTGTGTCAGAAAGGGCATTAGTGCCCAGGTCAGCCTATATATTTGGGGTACAGCCGAATGTTGTGCAGGTTGATCCTCATTTGGGTTTCTGGGTAGCCCCAGAGGGCAATGTTTTTCTTCTGGAGGGCAGGCAGAGTGCTGCATTGTACTTCTGGATTGCCAAAATGGAGGGCTTGTGGGCCAGTAGTCTGAGGAGGGAAGTCGGAGAACTCAAGCTAGGCCTAGGTCTGGGTTAGGATATGGCAGGCACAATCTGCAGACCTGAATCGAGATCTCATGCATTTGAAGTCAGGGCGAGGATCAGACGATCGCTCAGGTTGGACATTCTGTCCCTGCTGGCCCATATTTGAAGGGGGGGTTGGATCACGAGGCCATGGGGGTTTTCCCACGATGGGAGTTGTGAGAAGCTCCAACCTGCAAAGATTCTTCTGCAGGACAATTGAAACCTGTTGGTTGGCTCCAGGACAATGATTCCGAGCAGGGATCTAAGGATGGATGGCTGGGTAGCCCACCTCTCATTCCAATTGTCTCCAAGCAACAAGACAGGTTAGATCTGCTGGATCTCGGGGAGCAACCGAGGAGGCTGAGTTGAAATGGACTCTCCCGTGGATGTGTCCTAATATGACTTTTTGTCTATGGACACCTTGGAATGAAGCGGTGGCACTGGGGCCCTGAAGGGTTCTCCTAAAGAGAGGCTTTCACAGAGCTCCATCGTTCAAGTTTCCCGTGTGTAGATAAGATTTGTTCTGATGGGTGA
The DNA here is from genome assembly GCF_011764305.1 of Mustela putorius furo. NCBI lineage: Eukaryota > Metazoa > Chordata > Mammalia > Carnivora > Mustelidae > Mustela > Mustela putorius. The sequence goes on from NW_025421809.1 coordinate 84,544, forward strand.
GTCAAGAAACAGCCATATGCTGTTATTGAAATCCAGGCCTTTGAGGAGAGATGCCTGGAAACCAAAGCAATGGATCCGATAGGTGCCTAGGGGCCTGTTCGTTCCTTTTTACCTCTGGGGTCATCAGTCTACAGGTCTGAGTGGTGGTAGGTGCTCAGATGGGCCCAGATTGTCCCTGTTTGTCCTGGGAAGGCACGAAAAATGGGATGGCATCAGGGACTTTGGAGGTTGATACTCTTAGTAGGGTTGTGGCCATTGGAATGGGCCCATACAATTCCCTTGGAGAGGGCAAGCACAGTCGTCAGTTTTGGGTCCAGGGCCCTGAGACTGTAGGGTGTGTAGGCCAGGGCTGATTGGACAGTTGTCTGAATACACAAACTCGGCTTATGTTTCAGGTCATAGGTATGGCAGGACTGATCTACAGACCATGAGGAGAACTCATCGGGATATGAAAAAAGGGCGAGTGTGAGGCTCTTGCTCAAGTTTTTGTCTCTGGATATCGTGTCACTCATGGTCGTGAAATTTCCTGGTGACTTCATGGGAAATGGACAAGTCTTACTCTCTGGGGGTTTGTCCCCGTCCAACAGTTTGGGATCATTCTGTGGGAAGGAATAAGTCCGTTGTTCTGTTGTTGTTGATTTGTTTTGTTTTGTTATTTAACCTCAGGTGTACCACCAAATGGGGGATTCCAGAGTAGAGACCTGGAGAGTGGAGACTGGACCACCAGAAATCTGGTTAAAAATTGGGGCCTAGGGACATGTCAAGCCCATTATGACATCTAATGGTCAGGCACTGAGAGGACGTACTAAAAGACAGGATTCACGCTGAGGGTCATAATGCGTGTTTATGCCCTCTTCGCCCTATATAATGGGCGGGGCCTCAGTGTGAATGCTGGTTTCTCCTACTCTGAACTTTGGACAACATGCCAACCACAAGGTTTCTTGCCATGGGTAAGGAAGAGTTCTGATTTCTGCATCACAGTCACCCCTGGGCAGGGATTGTAGTATAGGTCTAGGTTCTGAAGCCTGAAAACTGAGGTACGGAAGAGATGATGACCTAAGGCCATGGCGGGTCTGAAGTGCTCAGGGTGTGGTCAGCTGTCTGGGTGTTGGTCATGAGGTCCGGGCTCAGGTTGTCAGACAGTGCATTAGTGCCCAGGTTAGACTATATACTTTGGGTGTATTCTAGTGCCTTGTATGTTCTTATCTGAAGAACTCTTCAGGATATGAAGAATGAGCGAGTCTGAGGCGCGTGCTCAGGCTTTTGTCTCTGGATTTTGTATCAGCGATGGCCGTGGAATGTTGGGGAGGCCTCATGGGCCATGGACGAATCATGCTCTCTGTGGATTTGGCCCGAACCCAATTGTTTTTCGTCAATCTGTGGGATGGGAGGACTCCTTTCAGGTTTGTTACCTCAGGGGTCCCACCAAAAGAGGAATTCCAAAGCAGAGTCCTGGGGAAAAGTGAAGGGACAACCTGAACTATTTTTAAAAATTGGGTGCTAGGGGCATGGCAAGCCCAATATGTGTTTCTCCACCCAGCCACTGAGAGGACTTACCTCAGGACTGGGCTCAGGCTGAGGGTCACAATGTGTGTTTGTGACCAATGTGGCCCTCAAGCATGGGCGGGGACTCATGGGCCACACTGGTTTCAATTACATTGAAACTTGGACTAATGCCACCCACAAGGTTTCTTGCCATGGGAAAAGAGTTCTGATTTCTGAACCATTTTCAAACGCGGACAGTGATTGGAGATAAGGTCTAGGTTCTGAAGCCTGAAAACCGAGGTTGAGAAGAGATGACGACCTAAGGCCATGGCGGGTCGGATGTGCTCAGTGTGCGGCAAGCTGTCTGGGTGGGGCCAGGAGGTCCAGGCTCAGGCTGTGTCAGAAAGGGCATTAGTGCCCAGGTCAGCCTATATATTTGGGTTACAGCCTAATGCCGTGCATGTTGATCCTCATTGGGGTTTCTGGGTAACCCCAGTGGGCAATTTTTTTCTTCTGGAGGGCAGGCAGATTGCTGCATTGTAGTTCTGGTTTGCCAAACTGGAGGGCTTGTGGGCCAGTCTTCTGAGGACAGAAGTCTGAGAACACAAGCTAGGCCTAGGTATCTGGGTGAGGATATGGCACGCACAATCTCCAGACCTGAATCGAGATCTCGTGCATCTGAAGTCAGGGCAAGGATCAGACAATCGCTCAGGTTGGACATTCTATGCCTGATGGCCCCTTTTTGAAAGGGGTTGGATCACGAGGCCATGGTGGTTTTCCCACATTGGGAGTTGTGAGAAGCTCCCAACTGCAAAGATTCTTCTGCAGGACAATTGAGACCTGTTGGTTGGCTCCAGGACAACATTTTTGAGCAGGGTTCTCTGGATGGATGGATGGGTAGCCCACCTCGCATTCCAATTGTCTCCAAGCAACAAGACAGGTTAGATCTGCTGGATCTGGGGGAGCAACCGAGGAGGCTGAGTTGAAATAGACTCTCCAGTGGATGTGTCCTAATATGATTTTGTGTCTATGGAGACCTTGGAAAGAAGCGGTGGCACTGGGGCCCTAAAGGGTTCTCCTAAAGAGAGGCTTTCACACAGCTCCATCGTGCAAGTTTCCCATGTGTAGATGAGATTTGTCTGATGGGTGAGTCAAGAAACAGCGATATGCTGTTATTGAAATCCAGGCCTCTGAGGAGAGATGCCTGGAAGCCAAACCAATGGAACCGATAGTTGCCTAGGGTCCTGTTCGTACCTTTTTACATCTGGGGACATCAGTCTACGGTTCTGAGTGCAGGTAGGTGCTCAGATGGGCCCAGATTGCCCCTGTTTGTCCTTGGAGGCTACAAATATTGGGATTTCCTCAGGGACTTTGGTGTTTTATCGCTTAGTAGGGTTGTGGCCATTCGAATGGGCACATATAATTCCCATGGAGAGGGAAAGCACAGTCGTCAAGTTTGGCTCCAGGGGCCTGAGCCTGTAGGGTGTGTAGGCCTGGGCTGTTTGGACAGTTGTCTGAAAACACAAACTCGGCTTATGTTTCGGGTCATAGGTATGGCAGGACTGATCTACAGACCATGAGGAGAACCTTTCGGGATACGAAAAAAGGGCGAGTGTGAGGCACTTGCTCAAGTTTTTCTCTCTGGATATCGTGTCACTCATGGTCGTGAAATTTTCAGGTGACTTCATGGGAAATGGACGAGTCTTACTCTCTGGGGGTTTGGCCCCGTCCAAAGAGTTTGGGGTCATTCTGTCGGATGGAAGAAGTCCATTGTTCTGTTGATGTTGATTTGTTTTTGTTTTCTTCTTCAACCTCACGTGTTCCACCAAATGAGGGATTTCAGAGTAGAGCCCTGTGGAGGGGCGACTGGTCAACCAGAAATCTGGTTAAAAATTGGGGCTCTAGGGACATGTCAAGCCCATTATGACATCTAATGGTCCAGCCACTGAGAGGACGTTCTAGAGGACAGGACTCACGCTGAGGGTCACAATGCGTGTTTATGCCCTCGTCGCAGACAAGAATGGGCGGGGCCTCAGGGTGAATGCTGTGTTTTCTCCTACACTGAACGTTGGACAACATGCCAACCACAAGGTTTCTTGTCATGGGTAAGGAAGAGTTATGATTTCTGCATCACAGTGACCCGTGGGCAGTATTTGGAGATAAGGTCTAGGTTCTGAAGCCTGAAAACTGAGGTAGGGAAGAGATGATGACCTAAGGCCATGGCGGGTCTGATGTGCTCAGTGTGCGGTCAGCTGTCTGGGAGCTGGTCACTAGGTTCGGGCTCAGGAGGTCAGACAGTGCATTAGTGCCCAGGTTAGACTATATATTTTGGGGGTGCCTTTGAGTTCCGTGTAACTTCTTATCTGAATAACTCTTCAGGATATGAAGAATGAGCGAGTCTGAGGCGCGTGCTCAGGCTTTTGTCACTGGATTTTGAATCAGCGATGGCCGTGGAATGTTGGGGAGGCCTCATGGGCCATGGACGGATCTTGCTCTCTGTGGATTTCGCCCCATCCCAATTGTTTTTCGTCAATCTGTGGGATGGCAGGACTCGTTTCAGCATTGTTACCTCAGGTGTCCCACCAAAAAAGGAATTCCAAAGCAGAGCACTGGGGAAGAGTGAAGGGACAACCCGAACAATGGTTAAAAATTGGGGCCTAGGGGCATGGCAAGCCCAATATGCTGTCTCTCCATCCAGTCACTGAGAGGCCTTACCTGAGGACTGGACTCAGGCTGAGGGTCACAATGTGTGTTTGCCAACTATGTGGCCCACGAGCAATGGCGGTGCCTCATTGGACACACTGGTATCCACTACACTTAACATTATACAACAAGCCTACCACAAGGTTTCTTGCCATTGGGAAAGAGTTCTGATTTCTGCATCATTTTCAAACATGGGCAGTGATTGGAGATAAGGTCTAGGTTCTAAATCATGAAAACCGAGGCTGGAAGAGATAACGACCTAAGGCAATGGCTGGTCCGATGTGCTCAGTGAGCCGCCAGCTGTATGGGAGGGGCCAGGAGGTCCAGGCTCAGCCTCTGTCAGAAAGGGCATTATTGCCCAGGTCAGCCTATATATTTTGGGTACAGCCAAGTGGCGTGCAGGTTGATCTTAATTTGGGGTTTCTGGGTTGCCCCAGAAGGCAATGATTTTCTTCTGGAGGGCAGGCAGAGTGCTGCATTATAATTCTGGATTGCCAAACTGGAGGGCTTGTGGGACATTAGTCTGAGGATGGAAGTCTGAGGACACAAGCTAGGTTTAGGTTTCTGGGTGAGGACATGGCAGGCACAATCTACAGATCTGAACCGCGATCTCCTGCACTTGAAGTCAGGGTGAGGATCAGACGATCGCTCAGGTTGGAACTTATGTCCCTGAGGGCCAATTCATGAAAGGGGGGGGGGATCACGGGGCCATGGATGTTTTCTCACGATGGGAGTTGTGAGAAGCTCCCAACTTCAAAGATTCTTCTGCTGGACAATTGAGACCTATTGGTTGGCTCCAGGCTAACTATTCCGAGCAGGGTTCTACCGATGGATGGCTGGGTAGCCCACTTCGCATTCCAATTGTCTCCTAGCAACAAGACAAGTTAGATCTGCTGGATCTCGCGGAGCAGCCGAATACGCTGAGTTGAAATGGACTCTCCTGTGGATGGGTCCTAATGTGTTTTTGTGTCTATGGATACCTTGGAATGACGCAGTGGCACTGGGGCCATGAAGGGTTCTCCTAAACAGAGGCTTTTACATGACTCCCACGTGCAAGTTTCCCATGTGTAGATGAGATTTGTTCTGGTGGGTGAGTCAAGAAACAGCCATATGCTGGTACTGAAATCCAGGCCTCTGAGGAGAGATGCCTGGAAACCAAAGCAATGGAACCGATTAGGGCCTAGGGGCCTGTTCGTTCCTTTTTACCTCTGGGGATATCAGTCTACAAGTCTGCGTGCAGGTAGGTTCTCAGATGGGCTCAGATTGCTCCTGTTTGTCCTGGGAAGCCACCACTATTGGGATGGCCTCAGGGACTTTGGAGGTTTATCCTATTAGTAGCATTGTGGCCATTTGAATGGGCACACAGAATTCCCTGGAGAGGGCATGTGCAGTCCTCAGCTTGGCTCCAGGGGCCTAAGCCTGTAGGCTGTGTAGGCCAGGGCTGTTTGGACAGGTGTCTGTAAACAGAAACTCGGCTTATGTTTCGGTTCATAGGTATGGCAGGACTGATCTACAGACCATGAGGAGAACTCTTCGGGTAAGAAAAAAGGGCGAGTGTGAGGCTCTTGCTCAAGTATTTATCTCTGAATATCATGCCATTCATGGTCATGAAATTTCCGGGTGACTTCATGGGAAATGGACGAGTCTAACTCCCTGGGAGTTTGGCCCAATCCAAAGAGTTTGGGGTCATTCTGTGGGACGGAAGAAGTCCGTTTTTTGTTGTTGTTGTTTTGTTTTGTTTTGTTTTTCAAGCTCAGGGGTCCCACCAATTGAGGGATTCCAGGGTAGAGCCCTTGGGAGGGGCGATTGGACAACCAGTAATCTGGTTAAAATTGGGTCCTTGGGACAGCTAGACTTGGGTTTCAGGGCGAGGGCACGGCATGTACCCCCAGAAGATCTGAAGCAATATCTCATGCATCTGAAGTCACAGCGAGGATCAGACGTTGGCTCAACTTGGATTTTCTGTTCATGACGGCCCCTTCATAACGGGAGCCGAATCTCGAGGCCATGGAGGTTTTCCCACGTTGGGAGTGGTGGGATGCCCCCTCCAAGGATTCCTTCTGCGGGACAATTGAGACCTGTTGGACAGATCCAGGACATCCCATATGGATGAGTCCAGACCAACGTTCGAGGATGGATGCCTGGGAAGCCCGCCTAGCATTCCAATTGTCTCCTAGAGACAAGACAGTTTAGATCTGATGGCTCTGCGGGAGCAACCGGGGTGGCTGAGTTGAAATGGACTTTCCTGAGGATGGGTCTAATGTGTGTTTGTGTCCATGAGGGCCTTGGAATGGGGCGGTGGCACTGGGACCCTGAAGTATTTTCCTAAGCTTTTGACATAGCTCCCATGCACAAGTTTCCTTGTGGAGACGAGGTTTGTTCTGATGGGTGCCTCAGGAAAACCCCAATGCTTGTATTGGAATCCAGGGTTTTGAGGAGACATGCCTGTAAACCAAATCAATGGATCCTATTTTGGCCTAGGGTCCTCTCTGGTTCAGTGTTCTTCTCTGGGGACATCCTTCTAGGGTATGAGTGGAGTTAGATGCTCAGCTGGTGTCAGACTGCCCTTTTTTGTCCCGGGCGACCTATACTATTAGGATGGCCAAAGGGACTTTGGAGGGTTCTCCTAATTTGTACGATTTTGGACAATGGAATGGGCAGAATTCCCATGGATTGGGTAGGCACAGTCCTAATGTGTGTCTCCAGGGTTCCCAGCCTGGAGGGTATGTGGCCCAGAACTTTGAGGACAGAAGTTTGAAAACACACTCAGCTTATGTTTGGGGACATAGATATGGCAGGCCCGATCTACAAACCATGACAAGGCATCTTCAGGATATGAAGATAGTGCGAGTCTGAGGCGCTTGCTTATGCTTTTGTCTCTGGATTTTGTATCAACGATGGCCGTGGAATGTCGAGGAGGCCTCATCATCCATGGACGAATCATGCTCTCTGTGGATTTGGCCCGATCCGAATTGTTTCCGTCAATCTGTTGGATGGAGGACTCCTTTCAGGGTTGTTACATCAGGTGTCCCACCAAAAGAGGAATTCCAAAGCAGAGCCCTGGGGAAGAGTGAAGGGACAACACGAACTATGGTTAAAAATGGGTCCTATGGGCATGGCAAGCCCAATATGCTGTGTCTTCATCCAGCCACTGAGAGGCCTTACCTGAGGACTGGGCTAAAACTGAGGGTCACAATGTGTGTTTGCTACCTATCTGGACCGCGAGCATTGGCGGGGCCTCAAGGGAAACACTGGTTTCCACTACACTGAACGTTGGACAACAAGCCAACCACCAGGTTTCCTGCCATCGGGAAAGAGTTCTAATTTCTGCTTCATTTTCAAACCTGGGCAGTGATTGGAGATAAGGTCTGGGTTCTGAACCCTGAAAACTGAGGTTGGGAAGGGATAATGACCTAAGGCCATGGGGGGTCTGAAGTTCTCAGTTTGTAGCCAGCTGTCTGGGTGGGCCTAGGAGGTCCAGGATCAGGCTGTGTCAGAAAGGGCATTATTTCCCAGGTCATCCTATATATTTTGGGTATAGCCAAGTGTTGTGCAGGTTGATCTTCATTTGGGGTTTCTAGGTAGCCCCAGAGGGCAATGTATTTCTTCTGCAGGGCAGGTAGAGTGCTGCATTGTAGTTCTGGATTGCCAAACTGGAGGGCTTGTGAGCCAAGTCTGTGGACAGAAGTCTGAGGACACAAGCAAGGCCTAGGTTTCTGGGTGAGGATATGGCAGGCACAATATACAGACCTGAACAGAGATCTCGTGCATCTGAAGTCAGGGTGAGGATCAGACGATCGCTCAGGTTGGGCCTTATGTCCCTGATGGCCCTTTTATGAAGGGGGGGGATCATGTGGCCATGGGGTTTCTCTCACGATGGGAGTTCTGAGAAGTTCCCAACTGCAAAGATTCTTCTGCAGGACAATTGAGACCTGTTGGTTGGCTCCAGGCCAACCATTCCGAGCAGGGTTTTAAGGATGGATGGCGGGGTAGGCCACCTCACATTCCAATTGTCTCCTAGCAACAAGACAAGTTAGATCTGATGGATCTCGTGGAGCAACCGAATACGCTCAGTTGAAATGGACTCTCCTGTGGATGGGACCTAATGTGTTTTTGTGTCTATGGAGACCTTGTAATGGGGCAGTGGCACACAGGTCCTGAAGGACTCTCCTAACTGGAGGTTTTGAGACATCTTCCAAGGATAATTTTCCCATGTGGAGAAGAGATTTGTTCTGATTGCTGCCTCATGATATCCCCATATGCTAATATTGGAAACCAGGCCTCTGAGGAGAGATACCTGTAACCGAAAGCAATGAATCTGATTCAGGCCTAAGGGCCTGTCTGATTCAATCTTCTTCTCTAAGGACATCCATCGACGCTGAGTAGAGGTAGATGCTCAGCTGGTTTCAGATGACCCTTGTTTGTCCTGGGCGGCCTACATTATTGGGATGTCCTTGGGGACTCTGGAGGCTTTTCCTAATTTGTACGATTGTGGACAATGGAATGGGCAGAATTCTCGTGGTATGGACAGGCACAGTCCTGATGTGTGGCTCCAAGGACCCCAGCCTGAAGGGTCTGTGGGCCAGGAATGTGGGGACAGAAGTCTGAAAACACAAACTCGGCTTAGGTTTGGGAAGTAGGTATGGCAGGCCCGATCTACAGACCGTGAGGAGAACTCTTCGAGATACGACAAAAGAGCGAGTGTGAGGCGCTTGCTCAGACTTTTGTCTCTGGATTTGTTGTCAACGATGGCTGTGGAATCTCGGGGAGGCCTCATGGGCCATGGACGAGACTTCCTCTCTGTGAAATTGGTCCAATCCCAATTGTTTGGGGTCAATCTGAAGGATGGGAGGAGTCCTTTTAGTTTTGGTACCTCAGGTGTCCCACCAAAAGAGGGATTCCAAAGCAGAGCTCTGGGGAGGGATGAATGGACAACCCGAACAATCCAATTGGGGTGAGGTCGAGAACTGAGCAGGTTGATCCTCATTTGGGGTTTATGGAGATCCCCATAGAGCAACGTTTTTCTTCTGGAGGGCCAGCATAGGGCTGCATTTTGGTTCCAGAATTCCAAGTCTTGAGGACATGTTTGCCAGGAGAGTGAGGAAGGAAGTCTGAAATCACAAGGTAGCACGAGGTTTGGGCCCACTGTGCAGAGGCTGAATCGAGATCTCCTGCATCTGAGGTCAGGGCGAGTATCAGATGTTGCCTCAAGCTGGTGTTTGTGTCCATGACGGCCCCTTCCTGAAGGGCGTGGGGGCGTCATGAGGCCAGGGAGGTTTCCCTACGCTGGGAGTTGTGAGCTGCTCCAAACTTCAAAGTTTCCTTCTTCAGGACAGTTGAGTACTATTGGATGGTTCCAGGATGCCCCATACAGAAAGACTCGAGAGCAGGGGCCTAAGCATGGATGCCGAGAAACGCCAACTCACCTTCCCATTGCCTGGTCGAGACAAGGCACGCTCAATCTGCGCGCTTGGGTGAGATACCCAGAAGGCTGAGTTTAAATGGACTTTCCTGAGGATGAGTCATAATGTGGGTTGGTGGCCATGGAGACCTTGGAATGTGGCGGTAGCTAAGGGACTCTGCAGGATTCTCCAACCCGACGGGTTTGACACAACTCCAACAAGGAAGCTTTCCATGTGGAGATGAGAGGTGTTCTGTCTGGTGCCTCAGGATAGCCCCATATGCTGGTCTTCGAACCCAGGCCTCTGAGGAGTGATACTTGGACACCAAAGCAAGAGTTCATAATAGGGCCTAGGGGCCTGTCTGGTTCAATCTTCTGTCTCTGCGGATATCAGTCTGTGTTTCGGCATGGAGGTAGTAGTTGCTCAGCTGGTGTCATAATGCCCCTGTTTGTCCAGTGCGGCTTGCGGTAGTGGGATGTCCTTGGGGACCTTGAGGTTTCTACTATTTTGTAGAGTTGTGGCCAATGGAACGGGCAGTTTCTTAGGAGAGAGCAGGCACAGTTCTGTGGTGTGGCTCCAGAGACCCCAGCCTGGAGGCGGTGTGGGCCACGGCTGTGCAGACAGACATCCAAAAACCCAAACTCAGCTCAGGTTTGGGGCTGAGGTTATGGCAGGCCTGATCTACAGTCCATGAGGGGAGCTCCTCTGGATATGAAAGAAGGGTGAGAGGGAGGCAGTTGCTCAGTCTTTTGTCTCTGGATATTTTGGCACAATGGCCGTTTAATGTAGGAGTTGCCTCATGGGTCGTAGAAGTCTCCCTCTCTGGTAGTTTGTCCAGCCCCCAAGAGTTTGGGGTCATTCTGTGGGAAGGGAAGAGTCCTGTTTTCTGCTTCATGTGTCCCCCCAGTAGAGGAATTCTGGAGCATAGCAGTGGGTACTGACAACTGGAATACTCGCTCTCTGGTTAAGCCTGGGGGCCTATGGATATGACAAGCCCCATATGCAGGATCTTGGTCCCACATATGGGGCTTGCCATGTTCTTAGGTCCCAATGTTAACCAGAGTTCTGGTTGTCCAGTCGCCCCTCCCTGGGCTCTACTCTGGAATGCCTCATTTGGTGGGACACCTGAGGTTGAAAAACAAAACAAAACAAATCAACAACAACAGAACAACGGACTTCTTCCATCCCACAGGATACCCCAAAATCTTTGGACGGGGCCAAACCCCCAGAGAGAAAGACTCGTCCATTTCCCATGAAGTCACCCAGAAATTTCACGCCCATGTGTGAAACGATATCCAGAGACAAAAACTTGAGCAAGAGCCTCACTCTCGCCCTTTTTTCATATCCCGAAGTGTTCTCCTCATGGTCGGTAGATCAGTCCTGCCATACCTATGACCCAAAACATAATCCGAGTTTCTGTTTTCAGACAACTGTCCAAACAGCCCTGGCCTACACACCCTACAGGCTCAGTCCCCTGGAGACAAACCTGATGACTGTGCTTGCCCTCTCCAAGGGAATTGTATGTGCCCACTCCAATGGATACAACCCCACTAATAGGATCAACCTCCAAAGTCCCTGAGGCCAACCCAATATTTGTGGCTTCCCTGGACAAACTGGGGCAATCTGGGCACATCTGAGCACCTACCGGCACTAAGACCCGTAGACTGATGTCCCCAGAGGTAAAAATGAACGAAACAGCCCCTAGGCACCTATCGGAACCATTGCTTTGGTTTCCAGGCATCTCTCCTCAGAGGCCTGGATTTCAATAACTGCATATGGTTGTTTCTTGAATCACCCATCAGAACAAATCTCATCTACACATGGGAAACTTGCACGATGGACCTGTGTGAAAGCCTCTCCTTAGGAGGACCCTTCAGGGCCCCGGTGCCACCGCTTCATTCCAAGGTCTCCATAGACACAAAATCATATTAGGACACATCACGGGAGAGTCCATTTCAACTCAGCCTCCTCGGTTGCTCCCCCAGATTCAGCAGATCTAACCTGTCTTGTTGCTTGGAGACAATTGGAATGCGAGGTGGGCTACCGAGATATCCATCCTTAGAACCCTGCTCGGAATCGTTGTCCTGGAGCCAACCAACAGGTCTCAATTGTCCTGCCGATGAATCTTTGCAGTTGGGAGCTTCTCACAACTCTCATCGTAGGAAAACCCCCATGGCCTCGCGATCCACCACCCCTTCAAGAAGGGGACATCAGAGACAGAATGTCCAACCTGAGCGATCGTCTGATACTCGCCCTGACTTCAGTTGCACGAGATCTCGATTCAGGTCTGTAGATTGTGCCTGCCATATACTCACCCAGAAACCTAGGCCTAGCTTGGGTTCTCAGACTTCCGTCCTCAGACTACTGGCCCACAAGCCCTCCAGTTTGGCAATCCAGATCTACAATGCAGCACACTGCCTGCCCTCCAGAAGAAAAACATTGCCCTTGGGGCTACCCAGAAACCTCAAAAGAGGATCAACGGGGCACGCCATTCGGCTGTGTCCCAAATATATACGATGACCTGGGCACTAATGCCCTTTCTAACACAGTCTGATCCTGGACCTCCTGGCCCCACCCAGACAGCTGGCCGCACACTGAGCACATCGGACCCGCCATGGCCTTAGGTCGTCATCTCTTCTCAACCTCGGTTTTTCAGGCTTCAGAACCTAGACCTTATCTCCAATCACGGCCCGGGTTTGAAATCAGAACTCTTTCCCTATGGCAAGAAACCTTTTGTTTGGCATGTTGTCCAAGGTTCAATGTACTTGAAACCAGTGTGGCCCATGAGGCCCCGCCCATGCTTGTGGGCCACATTGGTCACAACCCACATTGTGACCCTCAGCCTGAGCTCAGTCCTCAGGTAAGGCCTCTCAGTGGCTGGATGGAGAGACAGCATATTGGGCTTGCCATGCCCCTAGGCCCCCATTTTTTAACCATAGTTCGGGATGTCCCTTCACTCTTCCCCAAGCCTCTGCTTTGGATTTCCTCTTTTTGGTGGGACACCTGAGATAACAAACCTGAAAGGAGTCCGCCCATCGCACAGATTGAAGAAAAACAATTGGGATCGGGCCAAATCCACAGAGAGCAAGATTCGTTCATGGCCCATGAGGCCTCCCCAACATTCCACGTCCATCGCTGAGATGAAATCCAGAGAAAAAAGCCTGAGCACGCGCCTCAGACTCAGTCATTCTTCATATCCTCAAGATTTCTTCAGATAAAACCTACAGGGCACTCGAATGCAACCAAAATATATAGTCTAACCTGGGCACTAATGCACTGTCTGACAACCTGAGCCCGGACCTCGTGACCAACACCCAGACATCTGATCGCACACTGAGCACATCAGACCTGCCATGGCCTTAGGTGATCATCTCTTCACTACCACAGTTTTCAGGCTTCAGAACCTAGACCTTATCTCCAATCACTGCCCAGGGGTGACGGTGATGCAGAAATCAGAACACTTCCTAACCCATGGCCGGAAACCTTGTGGTTGGCATGTTGTCCAACGTTCAGTGTAGGAGAAACCAGCAGTAACCCTGAGGCCCCGCCCATTCTTGAGTGCGATGAGGGCATAAACACGCATTGTGACCCTCAGCGTGAATCATGTCCTCTAGTACGTCCCTTCAGTGGCTGCACCTTTAGATGTCATAATGGGCTTAACATGTCCCTAGGCCCCAATATTTAACCAGATTTCCGGTTGTCCAGTGGCCCTTCCCCAGGGGTCTACTCTGGAATCCCTCATTTGGTGGGACACCTGAGGTTGAAAAACAAAACAAAACAAATCAACAACAACAGAACAACGGACTTCTTCCATCCCAAAGAATACCCCAAACTCTTTGGACGTGGACAAGCCCCCAGAGAGTAAGACTCGTCCTTTTCCCATGAAGTCACCCGGAAATTTCACGACCATGAGATACATGATATCCAGAGACAAAAACTTGAGCACGTGCCTCACACTGGCCCTTTTTTCATATCTCGAAGAGTTCTCCTCATGGTCTGTAGAACAGTCCTGCCATACCTATTACCCGAAGCATAAGCTGAGTTTGTGTTTTCAGAAAACTGTCCAAACAGCCCTAGTCTACACACCCTATAGGATCAGGCCCCTGGAGTCAAACCTGACCACTGTGCTTGCCCTCTCCAAGGGAATTGTATGTGCCCATTCCAATGGCCACAACCATACTAATAGGATAAACCTCCAATGTCCCTAGGCCATCCCAATATTTGTGGCTTCCCAGGACAAACAGGGGCAATCTGGGCCCATCTGAGCACCTACCTGCACTCAGTCCGTACACTGATGACCCCAGAGGTAAAAAGGAACGAACAGGCCCCTAGGCAACTATTGGATCCTTGGTTTGGCTTCCAGGCATCTCTCCACAGAGGCCTGGATTTCAATAACAGCATATGCCTGTTTCTTGACTCACCCATCAGAACAAATCTCATCTACACATGGGAAACTTGCACGATGGAGCTGTGTGAAAGCCCCTCTTGAAGAGAACCCTTCAGGGCCCCAGTGCACCGCTTCATTCCAAGTACTCCATAGACACAAAATCATATTAGGACACATCCACGGGCGAGTCCATTTCAACTCAGGCTCCTCAATTGCTCCCCCAGTTCTAGCAGATCTAACCTGTCTTGTTGCTTGGAGACCATTGGAATGTGAGGTGGGCTACCCAGTCATCCATCCTTAGAACCCTGCTCGGAATCGTTGTCCTGGAGCCAACCAACAGGACTCAATTGTCCTGCAGAAGAATCTTGGCAGTTGGGAGCTTCTCACAACTCAGATTGTGTGAAAACCCCCATGGCCTCGTGATCCACCCCCCCTTCAAGAAGGGGCCATCAGGGACAGAATGTCCAACCTGAGCGATCGTCTGATACTCGCCCTGACTTCAGATGCACGAGATCTCGATTGAGGTCTGTAGATTGTGCCTCTCATATCCTCACCCAGAATTCTAGGCCTAGCTTGGGTTCTCAGACTTCCGTCCTCAGACTACTGGCCCACAAGCCCTCCAGTTTGGCAATCCAGACTACAATGCAGCACTCTGCCTGCCCTCCTGAAGAAAAACATTGCCCTCTGGGGCTACACAGAAACTCCAAATGAGGATCAACCTGCACGCCATTCGGCTGTACCCCACATATATAGGCTGACCTGGGCACTAATGCCCTTTCTGACACAGCCTGAGCCTGGACATCCTGGCCCCACCCAGACAGCTGGCCGCACACTGAGCACATTGGACCCGCCATGGCCTTAGGTCGTCATCTCTTCTCAACCTCGGTTTTCAGGCCTCAGAACCTAGACCTTATCTCCAATCACGGCCCGGGTTTGAAAATGATGCAGAAATCAGAACTCTTTCCCCATGGCAAGAAACCTTGTGGTTGGCATGTTGTCCAAGGTTCAGTGTAGTGGAAACCAGTGTGGCCCATGAGGACCCGCCCATGCTTGTGGGCCTCATTGTTCACAAACACACATTGTGACCCTCAACCTGAGCCCAGTCCTCAGGTAAGGCCTCTCAGTGGCTGGATGGAGAGGCAGCCTATTGGGCTTGCCATGCCCCTAGGCCCCAATTTTTAACCGAGTTTGGGTTGTGTCTTCACTCTTCCCCAGGGCTCTTCTTTGGAATTCCTCTTTTGGTAGGACCCCTGAGGTAACAAACCTGAAAGGAGTCCACCCATCCACAGATTGACGTAATACAATTGGGATCGGGGCCAAATTCACAGAGAGCAAGATTCGTCCATGGCCCATGAGGCCTCCCCAACATTCCACGGCCATTGCTGATACAAAATCCAGAGACAAAAGCCTGAGCACGCGCCTCAGACTCGATCATTCTACATATCCTGAAGTGTTCTTCAGATAATAACGTACACGGCACTCGAATGCACCCAAAATATATAGTCTGACC
>NW_025421810.1:0-34982 GCF_011764305.1 Mustela putorius furo
TTGTTTCTGGTGAGAGTGTGAAAACTATGATCCCACACCAGAGAAATCTGGCTGGCCACACCCATTACACCTTGAAATGTTGCAGCCTCTTTGACCTGGCATTCAACTCTGTGGATATACCCTCCTCCTCTGTTTGCCACCTGTGGAAAGATGTGTATCCAAGGGATGCTCACCATAGCACGTTGTAGCAGAGGGGTGATTGATTAGCACCACGGGGTGAAGATGACACTTCAGCGTCCATTATGGGCAGGAGTCACCCAGGACGCTCTGTAGGTAAGCCTCTATGGGCCTGTATTCTTCCTTGCTGACGTCCACTGGCCAGATTGGATACAGTACCCACAAAAGGGCTTGGTCTAAAACCAAATTTTGAGATTTATAAGCTGGTCAAGAAACCTGCTTTGGCTCCAAAACTCGACCATCTTATCTCTTCAAGAAGCTGCAGTAGTCATAAGAACTTCAGAAACAGTGAGAGAATACACTTCAGAAACAGTGAGAAGTACCACTTAGCAGATGTGAAATTCATTTTTTCCTCCTGTACAGAGCACATGGTTATGGCTGGAGTCCTCAGTCCCTCGTTGGCTAATGCCTGAAGCGCCTCCAAATTACCTCCTGGGCACCTCCAGTCCTCCACATAGGTTCTCCAGGACACCAGGCTCCCTCAAAAGTGAATAATCTGAAGAGACAGACAGACATACAGAGGGAGACGAGTGAAGTGAAAGTGCTACGAAAATCGGAAACTTCAGTGGTCTTTTACAATGTTTAATACTTAACCTCAGAAGTGACGTTTTATGATCACTTCTGGCTGTATTCACTAAATCTAGTCCATTCTCAAGGACAGGAGAGTGACAGTAAGGAGGCAAAAGCATTTGTTGGGTGCCAACTTTGGGGTCTGGCTTTCTATGGCTACTAAGCATGAAAGAGCCCTCATAGGTTTGTTAAAGGATTAAATGGTTTCATGTTTATGAAGCATTTAGAAACAGGGTCTGGCACATGGTTAAGATTCTTTAATGTTATTCATTATGATTATTATTATTAAATTTAAAGACTTTATTTATTTACTTTAGCAAGGGAAAGAGTATGAGTTCGGGGAGGGGCCAGGGGAGTGGGTGGGAGAGAGAGAGATCCCAAATGGACTCCACACTGAGCAGGAAGTCCAATGCAGGGTTCAATCTCAGGACCCTGAGGTCATGACCTGAGCCCAAATCAAGAGTGAGAGGCTTATCCAACTGAGCCACCCAAGCACCCCACTCATTATTTTAATGTATTGTATATTATCATGACAACTTGTATCCCTAGAATCGGCATTTTACTCTAGATCTCTGTTTCCTGCATTCTTTTCCTTCTCCCTAACATGTTGTATTTCAAAAACCTACAGTCTGTCTATGTCTTTCTTTTATTCTCACACAACTATGACATCACATTTCTGACACCCAGTATGTGAGAGGTCTTTGGAAACTTTGGCTCCAAAAACTCGACCGTCTTATCTCTCTTTCTAATAACCAACCATCATCCAGGAGCAATCTAGGAGCCCACTCTGAGATGCCTTATTAGAAAAAAAAAATGCCCCTAGTGCTTTTATCAGTCAGGAATTTATAAGAGTTTTAGGAACCTATGTAGGGACTGGGTCAAAGAGCAAATATTTAAACAAGAGATACTCCTAGTGTTCTTATCACTTAGGAATTTATAAGGGTTTTAGGACTTTGAGCCAAGAACTGGGGAGACACACACACACACACACACACACACATATTTTTTCCTATTATCTCACACATGTCATCCCATAATTATTCATTTAGCATTAACTTGTTATTGAAAAGGTATCAACTCAGAGGTTAAATTGCACTTATTTGATACCAAACTATAATAATTGATGTAATTTATTGTATAGGTTGATTTACTTAGATATGTGCCTCTAGTTTCACTGGGGTTTGTATTGTACTATTTTGTGTCCTCAGCATCTAGCACAGTACCTGGCCTGTGGAACAAAAATTAAAGAGCAACAACAAAATAGTGCTTGCTGCATACAACATACCAGGATATTGAAGGGATGTTGTACTTCCAAGAAGATCTCAGGCTATCTACCAAGAAAACTCAGACGGCTTGTCTTGATAACTTTCCAATTTTTTGTCTGATCTTTGGCCTTAAGAGTTAGATAAATGACTTGGCCTGCACACCATCATGGGATTCACTTTTAGGAGTAGACTCTAACCTAATTAAACAGATATATAAAAATAGACTACAATTTATTAATTAGCAGTGAGGAATGACTCTCATTGCAGACCAGAATACTCAAACTGCAAGTAATCAGCATATTATCTTGCTAAAGACAGAAACCTACAGAAGAATCTTTAACAAAATATATATTGAATAAACCATGAAAGCAAGGTAGAAATGCACAGGTGACCATTGGAAATAGGGATCCAGAACTCAAGGGAGAGCTCTGGGGTGGAAAGATTAGTATTTGAAGATGTCAAAATGGAAGTCTTCTAAGCATGAGAATTTAGGGCACAGGGAGAAGAGGATTCAGGGTAAAAGTTTAGGTAACCCTTGACTTTTTCATCCTAGTTCTCAAAAAAATTCCTCTTCATCTTAAAGGAGGGTTCCTTGTACCACATATCCAATGTTCTGGGCTTTGAATTGTCAGCATCAAGGATATTTTTTAGATTTTTTTTCCTGCCCAAAGCCCCATCTTTCCTAATTTCTGACCATGGAAATTGAGATATCCTTGTACTTTGGAAGTGAGAAATCCTATGTAGTTTCCCCTCCAATCACAAAAGATCTTTTATCCTTCAATTATATTTACATTTTCTGCATTTTTTTCCTTATATGAACAAAAGAATCTTGAGCCACATCTTCTTCTCTGTTCACTACATTGAACTTACTTAACCACAGAATTTGGATGATCTTTTGTAATGCCTCCTTCGTATATATTTTCCTTACAAACTGGCCCACAATAATTAAACCAGGAGTCTCTAAAACATTTTTTTTATGGAAACAATGTGTTATTTAAAAATATTGCTGCACATTCCTCAATTTACTTTATTTTGCTATGTTTTATTAATAAGCTATATACAATAAAGCTATATTCTGGATCATTGTTTGTGTGTAGGACTATAAAATACACATAAAAAACAGAAATTTAATAAATGAGAACTGAAATAAAATGCATCTTAAGATTTATTATATTTTTAAGTGTTATCTATTAATATAAGTATTATATAAATACTTACCTAATATTGCAAAGTCCAAATCACAGAGCTAGCACACACCCCTGATAATAGAGGACATGAAACATCTTTCAAATAGTAATTATAAATAAAATAGTTTATTATTATTCATGACTCCATTTAGGATCCACTTAAATCATCAGTATTTTTCGTATCTGTAACGTGCCTGATGAAAAGTTTGGTGTCCCTTTTTTTGCAATAATTTTGGCTAGTTTTACTTTGTTATGTTCAATTTTCTGGTTTCTTATTTAAGGCAGCTATACGCCACTTTCTCCAATGATGAAGGTTACTTGACTAGACTAGATTAAATAATCTTAAAATTCATTGAACAGGTATGTCTAAACCAAGAGAGGTTGAAATATGCTGAAAATAAATGAGTGAGGGAGGCACTGCCCATTCCTCCTCACTAGGTACATTAAACTTTTCCATCGAAGAAACTTGCAGAATGTGTATAATAGACTGAGGATGCTGGTGCCAGTCATTGCATAGTAGTGCAAAGTAAAGCTTAGTTTTCTTTATATTTACAGATATGTAAATACATATATTTTCTTTCCAAGTCCCACACACACTGCTTCATTGCTTATTCTACTGTGGATCCCCAGCTGACATAAATGCAGTAAGTACTTTTCCAGATTTATTCCCAAATGTCACCAGCTGCATAGGAAAGTAATTCACATTCCTGGAGACTGGGGGATTTTCTTTAGAGTGACAGTCACTGTTTTGAAAGTGACAGTCATTTTCTAAAATATATGTCATGTCTATCTTCTGGCTTGGGCTAACTCCTGGTATGTGACTATGTTTACGTAAGTTTGAGAAGCAAGTTTAAGGGTTGCAATTTGGATCAAAAGATAAGAGATCTCATTAAATGTGTTCAGGCTAATTTGAAAACTATCATCTCTGTGCTAATTATGTTTCAAAGTCCTGGTGACCCCAGCAACACCTGTGAACTTCCCAGGTACCAAGAGATCTTGGAACTGGGAGACTATCAGTAAACATGAGAGACAAGGGAAATGGGGTACAGGTGCTGCCAGTACTAGTGCTATTTTATTACTTTTGTATTTTTTGTATTTTTATTACTTTATTATTTTATTTCTTTTGTACACAAGATCTCTTGGTACAAAAAAAGTACTTTTTTGTTCCCTTCTCAGAGGGAAGAGAAGCTAGCAACAGTCTATTTAAAAAAATTATTTATTTGGAATATTTTAGAAAAATGAAGGAATGGCCAAGTATGCTCATAAAATAAAATACATTTTAAGACAGTCTATATTCATGTGACACCAGGGACATGTTTTATTTTATAATTATTAGGTTTTACTTAATATAAGTCTCTGTTCCCCTTTCTTTCTGTGGAAATACTTTAAGGATCAGTTTGGCGCCCAGATCTGAGAGGATGAGTTGCTGCTATGAGAGTCTCCCCAGTGACAATTAAAGCTGGACCATTCTACAAAGTCTCAGTTGCCTGGGCTGCTCCACTAAATGACTTGGGCACATATGACAATCAGCCAGTTCCTTTATTCAGAAACCAGTTTTCAGGTAATATTTATAAAACCTAGCAAATCAGGGATTTCTCCATCACTGAATAGATTAGGAACTATTTCTTTATCCCACTGTAATAACTGCTAGAGGAAATGGTCAGTAATTACACTATATGTGACTCAAAGACACGGTTACACTTTCATCCACCAACAAAGATTTGTGAACATCAATTTGTTATTTTGTGATAGATTTATTAAATGTCCCTAGATTGGGGAGACTGGGGCAGGCAAAGAGTCCGGAAGATGGTATACAGACTATTTACCAGCCGTGCTCTATAAATAGGTTTGCTAGCTTTAGCAAGTAAAAATACGGGACACCCAGTTAAATATTAATATAAGAAACAAATACTTCTTAGAACAAGTATGCCCTGTGCAAAATTCAGTGAATGATTATACTAAAAATATTCATTGTTATTTGAAATTCAGGTTTAACTAGGCATCTTGTGTTTGTCTGGCAATTCTATATGTAAGCCTCAGGAAAAAAATATCCCAATCATAATATGTTTCTAAAATCTCTGGTATTGGCCCTCAATATTCAGTTACCACAAAGCACATTACCTGAACATTTTTTTCGTAGCATATCCTAAGACTCCTTAATTAAGAGTTGGATTATTTTACTGGAAACTTTCAGCAAGTTGAGAGACAATAAAGAATATGGTTAAGAATGCTTAATGACGGGAGATTATGAGCTTTTTTATCTACATATGTAAAATGGAAAAAAAACACCTCTGTATATAATTATCTGTTCTTAAATAAGGATCAATAATAAATCAACCAAATGGAATTTAGTTATAAGTGGAATAGAATGTAATATCATTGTCATACTCTATGATAGAAGATAGAAAAGGATATTTACATCTGCTTCCTTTTCTAATCTCACTTCAAAAACAAGACTTAATATTTAAAAACATAGAGCGCAATGCTTAACTGATTTTCTACCTTTGATTATATTATCTGGGGGTATGGTTAGCACCTAGTTCCAGCTAGATATACTTCTAAAGTACTTTGAATATGTTTTTCTGTCGACTTCTATTAAATTTAAGATATTCAGAATTCCTATAAGGTCAGACCTATCTATCCATATTCCAGTGTAAGTATCAAATGCATTCCAGAGGTGATTAGGTAAAATACGTATGTTGTGGTACATCCTGAAAAGTAGGAAAACGGATTATTTGGTGGAAAGCAGTAGGTGGGACTCACCAGGCCTCAAATTCATGTTATATCAACAAATCAGATAGAAAGGTGGCCAGGTTCCAGGTGTGAGGGTGGAATCTCGTGGATATAACATAACTAAATTCAAACCAGAGAAACCCACATCTCTGGGCATCTTAGTTTGTTTGAATGATATGTGGTTGACTGTGCCTCTTTTATTGAATTTGCTTTCCAGTAATTAGGTATTTGTGTTTATTTCCAATGGTGGGGAGCTCTGTAGGGAAGAGAAAGGGATAGCAAAGGGAGCAGCTCCTATGATTCCAGGACACCCAGAAGTAAGTGACAGCGTGAGGTAAAAGTGCTGTGGGCTTCTCTTCTGCACAGCTGGGCTCCCAGGCACTGATTCATCTTCATCTTCTCTGGAATGTAAAAATGTATTTATGAAATTATTTTTTAATATTTTACTGTGGTGACAATATTGGACATCTAATATCATTAATAGTGAGAGGAAAAAGAAAACCTATAAAAAAGTGAGCTAACAGTGTTCTTCAGCAGGCTATGTGAGAAGGCCCAAGGGACAGCAAATAAGGTAATAATTCATAAGTATGAATTATATAATCATATATATAATATATATACTACATGTACCACATTATGTATATTCATATATTCATATGAATAATCATAAATATTCATAACAAAAGAAGACAATAATTCAGACAATTTTTATAAAATGATGAAACCTAAATTTAGGGAAATTTACTTGTATAATCATAATCCCTTTAATAATATTGCAGCCTATTAGCTGACTGCAACAGCAGGTTTCTGCCTGAAGGCAAGAGTCAAGATTAAATAGCTTCTAAGATTCCCTCTTCCCTGGGACCTATGAGCTTTCAGGCTGTCTGGGGACTTGATGACAGCCCTTAGTAGTGTAGGTTAGCATTACTGTGTCATCTTTGCTTTGGCAAAAAGAGGTTAAGTGAATTCACTGGTTTAATTATTTCCACCAAGTCCCAGAGATGCAATCTTATATTTATTTCAATGATAAATTCTTCCCATAATTGCAGACTTTTTAAAAAGCAGCTTCAAAACCAGATATCCAAAAATTTCTTCTTTTATCTCTTCTCTGTGAAGTACTATATTTCTACAAATTAAAATAAAAAGTAAGTCTCTAGCCCCATAGAAAGCAAAAAATAAATCAGTAAATAGGATCTGATACTACAGACAGTGCCCACAATTCACTATTTATGTAGCTTTCTTCATGAAGTGACAAAGAAGTTTGTATTTATGATGTTTACACTGGGGTAGGCTCATAATCAAGATATTTCATTTTCATGGTGTTCCCTTGAAGGAATGACAGTCAGGAATGAGTCTACCATGTGTCCTCATGTATAAGAGGTAGAGTTCATGCTGTTGTCAGATTTAGTAAGTAGTGTTCATCCACATGTGTTTGACTGTTATTGTTGGTGTTATGTGCCCAAGTAAAGTTCATAGGTGCATTTGTAGTATTTCCTATATTTGAGCTATTCCTCATCTCTTCTCCCATCTGATCGCAACCATCTTCTTTCATTTATTTATTCTTCTCGCAACCAGACTGACAGCCTTTAGTTTAATTACTTCTCTTCCCCCTTTCCCATATTCATTGGTTTTGTAGATGAGACAAGTGGATGGCAGAACACACGTCAAATTTATTCTTCAGCCCACTTGGTGGTGGGCAAGTCTATGTTTGTTGAATGGGTTTATTCCTCACTCTTCAGAGTGAATTGGAAACATTCTATGAGTTTAAATGTGTGCTTGGATATGGTGGGGACATGAGGTGTGAAGCTGTGATGATTTCCAGCTCTCCTGTGTTCTGCTCCGTGCTGTTGTGCCCATGACGATATTGGTGTGTCAGCCTCCTCAAGCATTTTTTAAATCTCTATTTATTTTGAATTCATTCTGCAGTAAACATACTCCGCTCTTCCTCAGGTGATTTTGTCAGTGTGGAGTGATGGTGGTGCACTCACATGGGTAGGACAGGACTTGTGGAACAGGAGTTCAAATGGAAACTCAG
This sequence comes from Mustela putorius furo, assembly GCF_011764305.1. Classification (NCBI taxonomy): domain Eukaryota; kingdom Metazoa; phylum Chordata; class Mammalia; order Carnivora; family Mustelidae; genus Mustela; species Mustela putorius. The sequence continues at coordinate 7,968 of NW_025421810.1, forward strand.
GATATATGTTGAATATTTAACAGTTTTAAGTCGAGTTAATGCATTTTAATAAATATGTTCTGTCCTCCTACTTTGGAAAGTATAACTTTATGAAATACACTTATTTTAGAAAGGATAAAGCTATGATTTTACACAATTTCAAATTGATAAAAATTCACAGATATATTACTTTAATTATTGTTGCTCAAGTCCATGTATGCCGCATTAATGGAACAATGTTTGGTGGAAAAATGCAATAAAACCTTCCAATTTATATTTTATATTTGTTCAAGAAAAGTTATTTTCTTGCTTTTATTTCAGCAAAATGAGTATGATGTTACAATCAGTATTTTTAATATAATTTGGATTGTAAGCAAAATAATAAAGGATTGAAAGAGTAAAGTGTAACTGTATTCAAAATATAGAAAATGCAATTATACCAATGTCCATTGATGTAAATATACCATATAAAAAGTTTAAATTATTTTCATATTAGTTAAGAACTGTTTTTCTAAATATTTAGTTATTTATTATCATTAAAAAGCAAATTATTAAAAAAAAGCAAATTATAAATTATATTTAATAGACACCAAAATTTAAAAGCAAAATTATTTTAAAGGTGAAGTTTCAGTTTTTATTTAAATTCCAATTAGTTAACATTGTAATTAGTTTCAGGTGTACAATACAGTGATTTAGCTCTTCCGTGCATCACTCAATGCTCATCACAACAAGTGCTTACTCCCCATCACCTATTTAACCCATTACCCTACCCATAAATGTGAAATGTTTAATTTAAATTCATTTTCTGAAAAATTTCTTATACTTTATTAAATAATTTTATAAAAATAAAAGTATTCTCAATTCTATGTCCACCTGTTGCTAATATATTGATCAGCATCAGTTTTCATATTAAGTCATTTTGTGTGTGTATATATCTGTATATATACACACACATGTATATATATGTATATAGTATGGTATATGTATATATTTATATGTAGTACATGTCTATAGTATTTATATATTTATTGATGTATTTATAGGATATATAATATATAGTATATACTACTAATATGTACTATAACATTTAACAACATTATAAATTGTTTAATATTAGAAAATTTTAATTATCCACCCTGGGCAACTGTTGTAAATGCCTTGTTTATTCATTACTTCAAGCACTGGGAATTGGAACCTAAAGACAAGCAGAATTTCCAAATAGTCCCCATACTGTATTCACTGTCATTTATGATTAACTTTTGATTTTAAGAAACACACACACACCCCTCCAACTCCATTAGCGAATAGATTTTTTAATTAAAATTACATATGCTTCTTGTAAGATTCAAACAATATGTAGCATATAAAGTAGAGCATGAGGTTCCTTTCATGGAAGTCCGCTTCCATAGTCTACCCCTTCAGTTAGTAACAGTTTGATATAAAACTTTCTAGATGTGTGCCTGGGTATGTAACACACATAAATGCATGCATATGTACAGCTGACACTCGCTTTTTTCACTTTATAATACATCATGGACATCACCTTCCTTCTTTGTTTGTAATGTAAAATGGATTTAATTGTATCCCATGAAGGATGTTCAGATTATTTCTACTTCTTTTTTTTTTTTTCATCTGTTACTGCATTTTTATTTTTATTTTTTTTTTTTTAATTTTTTATTTTTTATAAACATATATTTTTATCCCCAGGGGTACAGGTCTGTGAATCACCAGGTTTACACACTTCACAGCACTCACCAAATCACATACCCTCCCCAATGTCCATAATCCCACCCCCTTCTCCCAAACCCCCTCCCCACCATAAGTGACTCTTAATCTACTTCTTTTTTGTAACTATAACTCTTCCATGAAAGGTATATTTATGTAAATGCTGCATAAATTTTTCTGGTATAGTTTTTCTGGTATATATATGGATATATATATATATATATATATATATATATATATGCTGCATAAATTTTTCTGGTATATATGGGCACAGTTGTGCCACTTGACATAACTATGCTGGTGTTCTGAGCATGCCTATAAGGATAACATCTCCTTGCCTCAGTTATCCCATGTCTGAAGCCTAAAACCTGCATACCTGATAGAGAAACTACAGAAGGAATATCTTGCCCACAGACAATTGCCAGAACTCTGTTACCATGTGCTTAAGTTACACAAAATTTTAAGAAAGCTTTTTCTTCATAATAGCTCTTTTTAAGACCACTTGAAAAATGAGTTTCCCTTCTAAAATTCTTTCTGAATATCTGAATTTCTTTACTGTTAATAATTGAATGCTTAATACTGTTTTACAGCGGGAGCAGGTTGTCCTTTGTTACTTGTCATTTCTCAGAGGACAGATGTCTCTATATTTATTACACAGTGCAACACAAGAGAAGACTCACGTTTCTATCCAGGTCCAGTTCTGAACATTTCATGGGTGGAAGAGGGTCATCCAGGTAGTACCAAGAAGAAACTTACCCTGCAATGTTAGTGCAAACTGTTGACTTCAGATAGTGCACAGATAATGGTACCTATGTTGTATATTTTAATTCTACATGGATCACAAACTACTGAAGACAGTTTATTTTGTGGCTTAGGAAAAGAGTCCTTCAGTTATGTTTAGTTTGTAGAGAACCTTCTACAGTTTTTCTTAGCACCCAAGAGAGAAATGGACTCAAAATTTAATAATTTTTTAAAAGATTTAATTTTTTATTGGACAGGCAGAGATCACAAGTAGTCAGAGAGGCAGGCAGAGAGAGAGGAGGAAGCAGGCTCCCCGCTGAGCAGAGAGCCCGATGCGAGGCTCGATCCCAGGACCCTGAGATCATGACCTGAGCTGAAGGCAGAGCCTTAACCCACTGAGCCACCCAGGTGCCCCAATAATTTAATAATTTAATGAGTATTCATGCTGCTGGATTCAAGGTCACACCCTCAGTTCTTCCTAAACTCCCTGAGAACAAAGGGATGAGATGGGATTGAATACAAAGGGGGCTGTGAGCATCCCAGATCCTGTGTTAGAAAAGCGGAAAGGCAGCACAGGATGAAGTCCGAAGAGACTTCCAAATCCTTAAAACCCAGGCAACCCAGAAGCAGTATGTTCTTGGTTGACTAGCAGGACACAGGTTCAGTTTGCTTACTGTCTTGAGTACAGATCTAAACCATAACAATTACAGATTCTTATGAGTGAGGAAATACACACACACACACACACACACACACACACATATTTTAAACCAATATCTCCCAGTTTGTTGCCTACATCTACTACTACTCACTGCCCCTTCTTTAATGCTTACCAGAATAAAGAAGCAAACTTGTACTTGGGAAGTATCTGCCAAAAGTGTATGTGACTGCAGGGCATTTAGCAGAATTCCTACAGGTGCTTGCCAAATGAGGTCAAGGAGAAATAGAGCAAGCAAAGGGAGCAGCATGCTTTGTTCCTTGACAAAGTGGCTAGAAGAGAAAAGTGAGAAACATGCAAAGAACCTCACCAGATAGCTTGAAAATCTTCCCACAAATCCACAGCTGAGAGTACATATATATCCATCTCCTCCACTTGCATGCCTATGCATATATGCATACACATGTGTGCACACATGCTTGCATGTACATATATGAAGGCCATGGGAAGAGATTTGGCTTCATTCTTAGTGCAACCAAATCACTGGAAGGCTTTAAGCAGACATACAATTTATCCTTTGAAAAGTTAACTCTGACTGCTCTGTGAGGATTATGCTATAGAAGACCAGGAATATGAGCAGGACATCAAACGAGGTAGCAATGTAAATAAAACTCCTGTTTTTTTAGATAGCATGTAAGAAGGTGAATAGTGAATTGGGGAGAAGCAAGCAAGAGTTTGTTTGGGGACATAGTAGGTTGAGATGTTGAATGGAGATGGGCCATATTAACCTATACGTAAGGAAACTTAAGAGGCTGGAGTGGCAAGACAGTCCGAGAATATACAGATTCTCTTTTCCAGACAGCAAGAGAGAGAGTGCACATCAGTGATTCTCAACCCTGTGTGTCCATTAGTAAAACATAGTGGCACCCAGATCCAAATACAAACTGATTGAATAAAAATGTCTGGGGTGTGAATGAGGTAATGGTAACTTTTAAACACTGTCCAGTTGATTCTGAGGAGGGCTGAGAAACATTTTGGGTGAAAAAAGAGGACTAAATCCCAGACATGTACAAAGAGCAAGATAAATGGTGAACATATTGAGATTAAATCACTGATTCCTCTAACATGGAGACATCTAATCAAGAACATTCCTATAGCAATGAAAATAACTGATTTTGACATCACAAGTGATGACAGATAAAAGGAGCTTATAAGATAAGGCCGTCATTATCGTTTATACAGTACAGTTCTTAATATGGTCTTCATATAGTTAAGTATGGATAATAGCTATGATTCAGAAATCTGTAGTTTTTAAAATATATTTTGGGGTGACTTTTTGCTTTCCTAAATCTTCAAAGAATTGATACCAATTAGAGAATGGTTTAACACAATTAAATTTATGATTGAATCCATAGTTATTTTATTGTGGCTAATTAATTCATCATCAAACATTATTAGCTTAGCGTTTTGCTCCACACATTCCTCTCAACTACCAATATTTCTTCTTTTAATCATTTGGAAAGTCTAGCTAGTTGATTTTCTGATTGAACTAGCAAATTGATGAGAAAATACTTTCCATCCACATGCAAGAATTTCAAAAATATTCAGCAGTAGACTGTAAAAAAGCAAAAGATATTACTTTGTATTTCTACCCTCATCTGTTCTTTTCAGTCTTCCTTTTTTTGGGGAGAGGGGACAATACCATGTATTTCCATAATTTCTAGTACTACCTCTCTACCAATAGCTACAAAATCTATAACCCTAACCCTGATCTCAACCTTATTTCAAAATAATTCTTCAAACTGTTAGCTGAGTTTTTTTTTTTTTTTTTTTTTGGGTTTTTTATTTATTTATTTATTTATTTTTTAATTTTTTTTTTTTAATTTTTTATTTTTTATAAACATATATTTTTATCCCCAGGGGTACAGGTCTGTGAATCACCAGGTTTACACACTTCACAGCACTCACCAAAACACATACCCTCCCCAATGTCCATAATCCCACCCTCTTCTCCCAAACCCCCTCCCCCCGGCAACCCTCAGTTTGTTTTGTGAGATTAAGAGTCACTTATGGTTTGTCTCCCTCCCAATCCCATCTTCTTTCATTTATTCTTCTTCTACCCACTTAAGCCCCCATGTTGTATCACCACTTCCTCATATCAGGGAGATCATATGATAGTTGTCTTTCTCTGCTTGACTTATTTCGCTAAGCATGATACGCTCTAGTTCCATCCATGTTGTTGCAAATGGCAAGATTTCATTTCTGTGATTTTTGATGGCTGCAGAGTATTCCATTGTGTGTATATACCACATCTTCTTGATCCATTCATCTGTTGATGGACATCTAGGTTCTTTCCATAGTTTGGCTATTGTGGACATTGCTGCTATAAACATTCGGGTGCATGTGCCCCTTTGGATCACTACATTTGTATCTTTAGGGTAAATACCCAATAGTGGCAATTGCTGGGTCATAGGGCAGTTCTATTTTTCAACATTTTGAGGAACCTCCATGCTGTTTTCCAGAGTGGCTGCACCAGCTTGCATTCCCACCAACAGTGTAGGAGGGGTTCCCCTTTCTCCACATCCTCGCCAGCATCTGTCATTTCCTGACTTGTTGATTTTAGCCATTCTGACTGGTGTGAGGTGATATCTCATTGTGGTTTTGATTTGTAATTCCCTGATGCCGAGTGATATGGAGCACTTTTTCATGTGTACCTAGGAATAAACCTAACCAAAGAGACACAGAATCTATACTCAGAAAACTATAAAGTACTCATGAAAGAAATTGAGGAAGACACAAAGAAATGGAAAAATGTTCCATGCTCCTGGATTGGAAGAATAAATATTGTGAAAATGTCTATGCTACCTAAAGCAATCTACACATTTAATGATTAGGATTTTTAATACTATGTTGAATAAAAGTGGTAGGAGTGGGTGTCCTTGTGATGTTCCTGATCATAGAAGAAAAGCTAAAATCTTTTCACTTCTGATTATGATATTAGTTTGGCTTGTTATATATAGCCTTTATAATGTTGATGTATATTTTCTCCATACATGTTTTGTTGAGTTTTTATCAGACATGAATATGGAATTTTTCTCAAATGTTGTTTCTGCATCTATTGAGATGATCATATGTGACTTTCATCCTTCGTTTTGTTAATGTGGTGTAGTAAATTGATTGATTTGTAGATGTTGAACCATCCTTGCATCCCTGGATAAATCTCACTTGATCTTGGTGTATGATCTTATTGATATATTGTTGAATTTGATTTGTTAATATTGTGTTAAGAAATTTTACATCTGTGTTCATCAGGGATATCAGTTTACTTTCTCTCTCTCTGTGTGTGTGTGTGTGTGTGTGTGTGTGTATGTGTGTGGTGTCTTTCTCTAATTTTGGTAGCAGGGTAATGCTGGCCTTGTGAAATGAGTTTAGAAGGATTCCCTCCTCCCTGATTTTTTTGAGAGTTTGAGAAGGATAGGTACTAAATCTTTGAATGTTTGGTAGAATTCACCAGAGAGGCTATCTGGTCCTGGACTTTTGTTTGAGGAGAAGTTTTTGATTTAATCTCCTTGCTGGCGATTATTCTATTCAGATTTTCTATTTCTTTATGAGTTTGCCTTAGAAGATTCTATGTTTCTGGGACTATGTCTGTTTTCTATATTATCCAATTTGTTGGCATATAATTTTTCATAGTAGTGTCATGATCCTTTGTATTTCTTCAGGATCAGTTGTAACTTCTCTTTCATTTCTGATTTTATTTATATGACCCCCCTCTTTTTTTTTAAAGATTTTATTTATTTATTTGACAGAGAGAGATCACAAGTAGGCAGAGAGGCAGACAGAGAGAGGAGGAAGCAGGCTCCCCACTGAGCAGAGAGCCTGATGCGGGACTTGATCCCAGGACCCTGAGATCACGACCTGAGCTGAAGGCAGCGGCTTAACCCACTGAGCCACCCAGGAGCCCCCCCACCTTTTTTTCTTAGTTAATCTAGCTGAAGTTTATAAGTTTTGTTGATAACCAGCTCTTGGTTTCATTGATCTTTTCTGTTGTCTTTTTAGTCTTTATTTCATTTATTTCTGCTCTAGTCTTATTTCCTTAATTCTACTAACTTTGGGCATCATTTGTTCCTCTTTTTATTACTCATTTAAGTGTAAAGTTAGATGGTTTATTTGAGAATTTTCTCGTTTCTTGAGGTAGGCCTGAACTTCCCTCTTAGAAATACTTGTGCTACAACACAGATTTTGGTATGTTGAGTTTTTATTTTCATTCATCTCAAAGTATTTTTTAATTGTTTCTATAAGCCCTGTAGTGCAGATCTCGTTCTTCTTAACGTTTTTAAGACACCTGGTATAGACCCTTTAAGCTGTTTTCACTTTTTGAACTTTTTTGTTCTTTTTGTGCTGTGTTTGGGTGAGTTCTATTGCCTTTGTCTTCCAGGCCACTGATCTTTTCTTCTGCATCAAGTGGTCTGCTGTTGAACCACTCTCGTGTATTTTTCAGTTCAGTTATTTTATTCTTCAGATCTGTATCTTCTGCTTGGTATATATATATATATATATATACATATATATATATATATATATGTATATATATATATATATAATCTTTGTTGGATTTCTTGTTCCTTTCATCATTCTTCTTCTGAGATTAGTAAGTATGTTTATGACCATTACTTTGAAGTTTTTTTTAAGGAAATTATTTATCTCCATTTCATTAACTTTTTTTTCTGTGGTTTTATTTTCTTCTTTCATTTGGAACTTATTCTTCTGTTTCCTCACTTTGCTTGGCTCTCTCTATTTCTGTGTATTAGACAAAACAGCTATCTCTCTCTGTCTTAAAGAAGTGGTCACAGAAAGATGGCAGGTATTTCAGTGCCTTGGGGTTAGAGCCCTCACGGAACTCTCTTTGATTGTTTCAGTTCCATGGAGACCAGAAATGTAAGCTTCCATGGCCACCAGAACCAGGTGTTCAAGTGACAGGCTCTGAAAGGACTACCTGCACCTGTTGCCTTTAATGGAGAATAAGGGAGTCTGCCCTTTGGGTTTTAGCAGGGCAGGGCTATGAAGAAGCACCAGGCTGGGGCATGCCCACCTGCTGGTTTTAGCAAGTCAGGGTTGAGGATCAGTGCAGTCAGTGATGACAAGGTAGAGGGAGAGTGCAAAAATTACACCCACTAACCCCTTTGTTTCTGGGAGAGCGTTCCAATAGGCCTCTGACCCTCCAGAGATGCTTTAAGAATAGGCAGTAAATCTTCTTCATATATTGTTAACCATTTTTCAAACTATTGCTTTCGTGTTGGGTCCCAGGGCAAATGAAACTGTGCAAAACACTTTAAGTTAGAAATCTCAGTTTCCTATGGCCCTTTGGGTCTCCTGGATATAAGACTTTGGTTTTCAAACCAGACTTTGGGGGGTTGTATCTCTGGTGCAAGTCCTAAGGGTTGGAGTCCCTGATACGGGGCTTGTGCCCTTTGCTTCTCAGGAATATGCTTTTTATTTGTGAGACCCCTTCCACTTGTGGGTGTCCACATTGGGGGCAGGGTTTTTGGCAAGACCATGTCTCTGCATCTCCTACCCATTTCAGTGTATCTGTTTTATCCCTTGTTGTGGAGGAGCTGTTTCAGCTCGTCTTCACATTTGTTTTTTCAGAGAGAATTTTCTATGTGTAACTGTAGATTTGGTGGGAGGAGGTAAGTTTAGAGTCTTCCTATGTTGCCATCTTGAACTGCCCACCCTAAGTTGTGTGTGTGTGTGTGTGTGTGTGTGTGTGTTTTATAATTTCCCTATTTACATTATTCAGATCCATTTAACTTGAGTATTTTGTCATTTAGAGTAATAACTCATCAATCTGTTAGTGCAACCTTTCTTTATGTTACTTTTCTTAGTGCTATGAAATGTGCTATTTTGAATCACTGAAATGTTATAAACCACCAGATTGCTAATTGCTTTGGATGCTGTGAAAAATAATTACTCCACATTATTTTTGATATTTAATTGACAGTGTAATGCATTTAACTAAAGACCTGCAATAAACTATTTCTAATTACTGAGGGTGGTGGAGTGGAAAAGTAGGCTGTAAAAGTTTACAAGGGAAACAATGTTTTCTCCATTATACTAAAAAGTCATTGTTGATAATACTTTTTCAGAGATGAAAAACAAAAACAAAAACTTCCCCAATGGAAAATTCTGGAAAGCTAGGAAGAGTTGTAGAATACTTTTACTCAGGATATAGTAGGGAAATTTTTTATATGAATAAAATGTACTGGTGATGGGGTGATGTACGTCATATATTACCCTTACCATGCTTGCACTAAAATTTCTCCTTCTTCAGTTGGCAGAACTTTATGAGGGAGATAATCATGCCACTGCTAGAATGAATAATCTTTATCACTGACTGGTGTTCAATTTATTTTGCATCTGTAGACCTTTCATCTGAAAAGCTCTGCTTAATTTTATATGTCATTGGAATATGTAGATATATCAGAAAATGGAATTGTTTTTAGCTCCCAAGGTAAGAATTCATGTTATAACGTGATTCTTGAAAAATAACACTTAGAACCTGATTCAAGGAATTCCAACAGTCTAGAAGTTTCACAGATTGATGTATAAAAGATGTTAGGCTCTTTGAATAGATATGTACTGTTTTAATTTCCTACTATGGTATTAAAAATCAGCATATTCTTTTCTTTCTTCCCCATAACTTCTGACTAAATTAAAATGTCTCCATTGGTATGTCATTAAATTGCTTATTTAATTTCAATTATGTACATTTTCCAAAAACAGACAACCAAAATAAGTGACCTGTTTCAGGGAATGTAAATTATTTTCAGAATTTCAGAAATTGAAAAGGGATAAGAGGAAGGAGAAAATGCTGGGCTGGTGTGAAGCGATAGCCCGTAACCCTCACAGAATTCCAAAAACAACACGCGAACGCCTGAGATCTCAGGGGATTTGGCTGATGCCTCACAAACCTCCACATTGGTGAGTGAAAAGTTATTTTTCTTCAAAATGGCTTGTATGTAAATGGAATGCTAAGAAATGTGGAAAGGGATAACTTTTATGTAAACATTATTCTTGTTTACAGTAATATTTACATTTGCATTATATTGTTCATATAGATAATTTATATTAATAAAATGTCTAATGTCATATACTATTAGAGCTTAATTCAGCTAAAACAACAGTTTCTTTTTCTTTGTATTTCTTTGAGTCTTGCCCCTCCATTATATTAGTAACCTTAAAGAGTTACTTAAAGTTCATATCTTGTAATCTACATTTGTGTAATGAAATCAGTGGAGAAAAATGAGTAGAGTTATCCAGAATTAATGAAAAATCAGAATCAAGCCTTCTGTGTTTTCCTATATATATATTCTAAAAATCTCTGAAAAGAGTATCAAAATTATAATTTTATACAACTTTGTGAATTAAGTAATGACAAAAATAATTTGAAGACCAAATCAATAATACACTCTTCCATATTTTGTTTTTCTGCTTAACTTAAATAGCCAGCTGCAGCTAGCCATTGTTTCCCAGTGATTAGGAAGAGAGAACTCATTAGCAAAAGGGGGTTGGTTTTATGCATTTTGTTTAGATTTGGCTACAACATTCTTCATTTTGATTTAAAGAAGAAAAATTCCATTCAGTCTGTAAGTTTTAAATTGACATGTTAGATATATTTTAATTATTGTTTTGCCATTTTATATGAACACAAGTGTTTCCATTAGCCTGATTTATTAGTTGATGAACATATAATTAGATATAAGCAATGATTTTTAGGTTTAATTTTTACTCTAGAATTATTTGCTAAGTTCTACTATATTTTTTTTTAAATAAGTCAAGCAGAGAAAGATAACTATCATATGATCTCCCTGATAAGTTCTACTATTTTAAATAGAAATAATGATCTCAAGTAAACAGTACTGAGTGAATATCAAGAGAAACCACCTGAAGGAGTAGGCATTCAGTTGACAAGATAGAAGTGAGATCTTCCTTAAATTCTATCATCTTAGATTGTGAAGAGAGGGCTGATGGTATGTAGAAATGTGTGTAATGTCATGAAATAGTCAAAGTTCTGATGAATACATTTTTTGGAATTATCATATGCATTGCTTTATCTCACTCTAACATGATATTTTGTAAATTATTATTTTCAATAAAATTGCATGACATGAGTTTAACACCATTTAAAAAATATGTTACACAATGTTTATACTTAAAGCTTTGTCAGGTATCATACAAAGGGGTAAAAATTTTAAGATAAAAAGAATTACTTCCATGCTTTTATTAGGATGACTTTAGTGCTTAATTTCTATTTCATAGAACTAGATCAAAACCATAAAAATTCTTAAGTAAACATTTGGCCTGGCTTTCTCCTATAATTGGGTAACCTAATATTAGCTTAATTTTCCAGATGTGAACTATGGCCCAGAGAAATTAATTGACTTTCCCCATGTCACTTAACTAGTAAATGATAAAAAATATTGCTAGAAGCCAGGTTTCTCAAGGTAAAGTTTTATTTTACTACACCATGTTGCCTCACTTTCTTGATGACATTTTCTTCTCATCAGATACTTTTAGGTTAAGGAAAACTCATCAAGTTACCAATCTAATAAATCCAGTAATTGATATTTTAAAATCCAATGCCATACTAGGTGGATAGCCTCTAGTCATTGAAACATAATTTCAACATCTGTTTCTCAACATAGGAAAAATGAAATATGCCTTTCTTATATCATAGCCTAGTGTCTTAATCAGTTCTCCTTCACTGTCAAATGATGACTCAAAGATACATACTCTTTTCATCTTTTAATGCTGCCTTCTTAAGGACATGGCTTCTTAGGTCCCTGAGGGAAAGGAAAAGACTGTGGGAGCCATTGTACATATTGAAGCGGCCTTGAATGTGTGCATATCCTTCTGTTGACAAAACTTAGTTGCATGGCCCCATCTGAACTGCAAGGGAGGCTGGTAAATGTTAGTAAGCCATATAACCAAGAAGAGCATATGGAATTAGAGAGCACCCAGTCCCCTCTCTGCTGTAGACCTCCCTTCTGGTTGCCAAATATTTTAGGTAATGTTTCCACTCCCTCATGAAAAAGGATTATTACAAGAGAAATAACAAAATTATTTCCATCACTGGATTCAGTTCAAGTCCATGAGCACTGGTTATTTATGGTCCTCATCAAATGATGGTGATAGCAAATCACCTATGAATAGATTATCCGCATTTTGCAACCAGCTCTCAACATCCATATGTACGCAATATATAGAAGAGGAGTAGGACAAGGGAAACCACAATAATATTCATGCTTGGAAAAAGAATCAGATACACATGGAAATCAGAGGTGAAATCCTACTAAACAGGAAGGATCTTTGAATAGGCTCTGACCCTGCTCCCTGGAGAGATCTTTGTTAGTGGTTCTCTCTGGCCTCTCAATATCTCTCTGGAAAGTTCATTTTCTTTTATCCTCCTTGTGCCTAATGAAGGTTGTATACCCTTAAAATATTTTTTTCCTATTTTGAAAAAATTGTGGGATCAAGAGTTGTTTTAAGTCTTAAATATTTCAAGGTTTGTATTTTTAGCATCATGGTCTTTGAATACACAATTTTCAGATATCTTCATAGGATTCTGATTGATTTGCTTCCTCATAGTCCATGTGCTTAAGAAAGTTCTTTCTGGGAAGCCCTTGACTTTCTCTTCTCTCATGCCTCTTTCTTAAGATGATATTATCTTGAAAATTACTCTGGAGGACCACAGCCTTAACCCAATCTTTGTAAAGAGATATTTTGTTTAACTGAAAAGTTTTGCTCAGTGTCAGCTCTAAATCTCATAAGTGCCTTGAGTCACTTTATACACTTTATATAAAATATATGCTTTTATACAAATGTACATTTTTACTGTATCTTTGTTACTCAACACTTGGCGTTAAAGTCATATCCCATCATTTGGGGTTAAGAAGAAGCCAGACATTTTGTCCAATAAACCCTTAAACTTCTATAGTCTTTCTGTTCCCACTCAGATCTGCTTTTATACTAGTTCCTGAGCTTCTTTTAACACTTTGCTGAATGTGGCCAATAATTGATAATATACATTACTAAGTTTTTGTTTTTCCATCTATTTTTGAGTGTTTCCAGCCCAGCAGGCCTACTGCCTGCCTCTCAAGTTAATTCAAACTGTAGTTTTGCCAAGAGTTTTGCCAGGACATCAAATAGATGGCTTTCTATTTTTGAAATTGGTTTCTTTGCCACCCACTGCCACCCACTGCAACACCCAACCACTCAGCAAACACCATATACTTTAGATTTTCGTGATGGTAGCACAGGCTTTGGCTACCATTTTTCTATATTTAGGTTGTTAAAAAAGTGGGGGGGTAGAAGAAGGTAAAACAGGAAATAGTAATTCTAGCACAGAATGTAATATGAATATTTATTTAATCAGCTCTTGAAGGACTGAAAAAGTGTATGTACTTAGTAACTGCAAGAAGTAACAATCCTCCAGAGAGAGACCACTGGGAGGAGGAAGGAGTTATTTGAACCTAAAAGGCTGAAAGAGGAGCCCCTCAGGTTGCACCTTAGACTTTGAGAAAGGAGGCTTCTCAGCTGATGTAGGAGACTTGATTTCAGGGAAGGGACACTGAGGATCTTGGACCTGGAATCTAAAGGAGAGGCTCTTCTCAATCCTTAAATATTCAAGTGGAAGGAAAAGAAGATGGTGCAATAAGAATAGTTAGATGGGGGGCACCTGGGTGGCTCTCACTGAGTTAAACCTCTGCCTTCGGCTTACGTTATGATCCCAGGGTCCTGAGATCAAGACCCGCATCGTGCTCTCTACTCAGCTTCCCTTCCTCTCTCTCTACCTGCCTCTCTGCCCACTTGTGATCTCTGTCTTTCAAATAAATAATAAATAAAAATCTAACAAAAAAGCAAGAGTAGTTAGATGGTGCAATAAAATGGTGCAATAAGAAACTTGGATCCACTTTCCACTACTTACTTACAAAATCATTGCTAGGATGACACTAGCAGAAACAGGATAAGTAAGAAGAAACAAATCCTTTCTCTCTCCCTGTCGTCTAGTCTCCATTAGCACTAGTATTGGCAGAAGCTGGCCAAGAGGTAAATGTCAAAGGAGCAATCTGATTCTAGCATCTTGAAGTAGATTATGCAAGACCTGATTTAGAGTTGAGTACTATTATCTTAGTAATTAGTAATCAGTATAAAAAATTAAGAAGAGAAGCTTTAACAAATCAATGAAATTTAACAAATCAGAAATTTCAATGGCTTAGCATAATTGAGCTTTGCTTTTGCTCATGACTCACTCTGATAAAGGTCATTTGACTCTCCAACAATGAATGGCAGGATCCCTACTCCTTCCATCTCTTGGGACTACTGTCTTAAACAAAGGACATCTGAGTGTATCAGATAACATATGGAAAAGAATGAGTGGGTGACCATGGAGATATCTGGTTAAGCCTGGAAGTGATGCATATCACTTGATGCCCTTGGCTGGAAATCAATGACATATTCCAGTGTATCTGTCAAAAGGATGGGAAATATAGTCTTGTATGACTGAAATAAGGAAATTGAGAGCACTCAACAAGCTTCCACCACAAATGCATTCCTTTGAGAGGTAGCAGTTTTGTCCTATATTTCCATTTTGTATGCACACATATTTTATTATTACTCCTCTGCTGTCATCCTGAGCATTTGAGGCTTTCTGGTACAGATCATATCCCATCTAAAGATGATGGTGGTGTGATGAGGAGGAGGAGGAGAAGGGAGATGGCTGATTAGAAAGTGCTGGGAGTTTTCTAAATATTTAACACATATTCTCATTTTTTAATACCCACAAGAGTTCAGTGAAGTAGGAATAACCATTATCCCTATTTTGGAAAGGAAACTGGATAAGTTAGATACAGAAACTGAGGCATAGAGAAATTTAAAAACCTGCCCAGAGTGACCCAGGTAATGTTGATGAGGCTGGGATTCCAGCAATCCAAACAGTCTAAATCTGGAGGACCACTCTGTCATGTCTCCTCAAGTTGGGGGAGAATAGTCACTATTTGGATTGTATGCATTTAGCTAAACACAAAGATTGTGAATGAGAGAATAATACAGGAGAGTGTGGCATAAAGACAAATAGGGCCTTCTCTTTATAATCTTATGGTTATATGTGACGGTTAGATTATTCTCTGCTCTGCACTTAGTGACCTATAAGTACGGCCATTTTTACAGCCATTTTCACCACTATACCATCAATAACTGACATAATTGAAAAGAACTGTGTTTTTTTAGATTTTATTTATTTATGAGAGAGAAAGACAGAGAGAGAGAGAAAGTGCAGGAGCTAGGAGGAGGGACAAAGGGAGAGGAAGAGGGAGAAGCACACTTCCTGCAGGGCAGGAAACCTACAGGGGACTCCATTCCAAGATCCAGAGATCATGACCTGAACTGAAGGCAGATGCTTAACCAACTTTGCCACCTAGTTGCCCCAGAATAGGTTTTTTGTTGTTGTTATGTTGTTTTGTTTTTAAATCTATAAAGCAATTGAGATTACCTGCTTTTTAAATTCAGAAAATATTAATTTAGTGTAAATGTTTTAAACTGAATTTGAGGTTTGAGAGATTATGCTTATTAAGAAACTACATTCACAGCTGCACCATAGGGGTGGGAGAGCTCTTCTATGACAGCTAGGGAAGAAATTTCTCTTTTAAATTTAATGTAACACAGTTTACATGTTAAAAATAAAAGCAAAGTGCCCTATACTGACTGTACCCTTAAGCAATATCCTGAATCAAATCAGAGTTTCAATATTAAATTTAAAATGAGAGTAATGGAGATCATAATAATCAGAAATAAAAAGAGGAAGAATTTTATGAGTTGAAAATATCAATGGAAGACAAAATAAGGAGATTAAAAGTGTCATTTTTTAGGTAGTCAGCAATGACTCCAGAGAAAATTACTTTTCTGTAATCAGTGATGAGTCTTTGAGGCTGTAAGTAGATTATCATTAAGTAGAGAAAAAGAACAAAGTGTCACTTGATGTATTTTGATAAGGTGATTTGCCACTTCCAACCATGTATTTGTCAACTCAGGGCACATTTTTTCAACCTTGTATGTACATTTTCCAGGATGAGGTACTTGCAACTCTAGAATAGACTGAAGAGGGAAGACTAGATAAGAAAGCTTTCAAGGATTTATACATCTGTGTGTGATATATTTATAAAGCTGTATAATTTTCAAAGCAGTCTTTATGTCCATTGTTTTCATTATAGCTTACAACCATACTGAGATGAACACAATACAAAATTTAATTATTCAAATAGGTAATGATATGGAGATGTTCTTAAGAGTTTTGGGTAATTCACTTCAAATCATAAGGCCACAGATCTTCTAATTTCTCGGTTATTTATATACTACACCCATTATGAGAAATTGATACTATTGTATACATTATTCAAGAGAAAATATCCTAACTCAGAAAGGTTAAATAATTTGTCTCAGAAATAGTAAGTCTGATTTTAAATCTTAAGATTTTTCCAGTTTGCTATAAAGCTCTCTAAAAATAAGACCTATGCAACTAATGAATTTTTGAACACTATATCAAAAACTAATGATGTACTATATTTTTGGCTAATTGAATTTAAATTTTAAAAATAAGTATAATTAATTAATTAAAAATACCCATTTAAAGAAGAAAATTTGCAGCTCCTGGACAACGTAAATCCTTGCACAATTTCAGTAAGTATTTATTAATAAAACATGCAGTTAAAAAGATTCATGTTTCATTGTGTCATAATCTTTTATTTCCAAAATAGGACAGTTTTGTTGAAGGTTAAATTTCCATACTTATTAAGTTTATGAAAAATCAGAAATGAAAATGAAGCACTTTTATTTTTACTTTTAAAAACATGTAAATAGAATGTATGTTTTAATTGAAGAATCATATCATTTTCACATTTTTTGTTATTCTTATTGCTCAAAGGCTCTACTATTGTTTCCTTGGTTTTATATTAAAACTAGCCCACTTGGATATTTGTGTAATATAGAAAAAATCAGTACCTGAAACTTAAGACTTTTTCATTTAGAATTCCATTCTTTATCATTTGGTGAATACTGACATCCCCTGGATATCAATATAAAAATAAATAAATGCATATAATTTGTATGATTCATAATAATTAATAATAATAATAATTAATGATAATAATATTAATTATGATTTGTTAATAATAATTAATTGTTGATAATAATAATTGGTGATAATTAATTACAATGATCTCACAATTTAAATAAGCAATAATATCACAAAAGAGAAAAATTTGATGAAAATAAAGGTAATAAGTCAGGTAGAGCTTTTGCTATAGAGAGATGAATATAACATTTTTTTCCTTATTCTAAGCCAAAACATAAAAATGAGGTGGAGTGGATATTATTTGCTATGCCTAACCCCCACATCCAAGTCTAGTAGGTTAAGGTCCTTTGTGTTAAAATCAACAAAAATGCCTTCTATTCATAAGATTCAGCGGCGGTGGAGTTGGTTAAAGTGATTAGAGTATGTTGTACTGAATCTAATATACAATATTTAATCACCAAATTGGAGTGAAGAATTACATCCTTTTGATTATTGACTATAAAACTTGATTCAAGTTAACCATTGATGTCAGCACAGATACTAGCATATCAAACTGAGGAGGAAGGTAATCTGCTTCATAAATTAGTAATATTATGATGGTGATGTTATTATATGTTATGGAAATGCATATGAGGGCCGTATATGTGATCTAGATTATATACCCCCAATTTTTTTTTTCTAGATATCTCCAAGAGGGATAGTTCTTCATTCAGGACCTCATTCCAGCAGACCTGTGTGTGTCTATCCTAACAATGCTGATTAGCGTTGCTGCTGATATTGCACCCAGTTATGCCACACACATTCACTCTATGCCAATTCTGTGTTGCTTTTTTTTCTCAGACTCATCTTTATCTGAAAATATTTATATAAATATGAATGTGTGTCGGTTTATTTTCTGTTTCTCTTCACCTGAATGTAAGATGAAAAAGGGAAGATATGTCTTATTTAACTCTATATCCCAGGTGTTTGAAACATAACAGGAACTTAATTAAATTTGTGGAATGGATAAACAGCTTGAGCACAGAGCATGAAACTAAATGAAAGTGGAGTTTTTGTTTTTTATAAAGCTCTATTAAGTGTAAAATCTCATATATTAAATCCCTTCTTTTTATTAGGAATGCCATATTCCTAGAGATATGGAAGAACCCATCTTAAAGATCAAACAAATTCTGAGATAGTTTCTATGACCAAAATACATAAGTTCAAGCTTTGGAAACTAAAATCATGATTGTAAAAAAAGTACATTCTAAACTGAAATAAGATTCTGCCTTCAGTAAGAATTTTGGTATTGGAGGTATTTTGTTCAACGCAATAGGCAGTAAAATGTAAATTTGTCCTTAATTAAAATATCACACTTACAATTAATATTTGCCAGAATCATTGTTCTCAGTTTCTTCCCAACTGTGCCCATCATTCACTTTTAATTTTATCAGACAGAAGGAAATCATGCATCTGCCTATGGAAAATGGACTGGTATTGTCCCACAAACATTACCTCTCTTAGAAACCAAATAAAAGGGAAATAGAAAGAGGAGCTTGATTATATTAAATTTCCCATTAAACCCACCCAGACTTATTTTCACAACAGGCTCACCTTACTTCTCTGAGCAAATGGGACAGTGTGTTCATTGTGCAGTGGTCTTTATGCATTCGGAAAATAGATTATGTCAGGGAAGATAGAATTTGTAGAGTTTTTTTTAACCTCATTTTCATTTCCCTTTTAATTCTTTCTTATTTGATCATTTATCACTTATTGTTTTTAATTGCTACTACAAAGCCTTTACTAAAATACTGCCAAAGGCAATAGTGAATGAAATCTAAAATTTTATTAGAATAACTATAAAATGCAAATGAGGGGAAATTAAAATGAAAGGCATTATGCCTTTCAAGAGCTTTGATTTTTGTAAGAAAGTAAAATCATTAAAAATATATCCCAGTGGTTGTTATGGAAACAGATTGAATTGAAGAATGCAAAGGGGGAGATTGGTGCTTCAAACATCACACTAGGAAGAAAAATTACATTCACTGGTGCAGCTTAAAGTGATGTATTAACTTTAATTGTATAGTTAACTGAACAGTGTCCAAACATGATATTCACAATAGTTAATAATTGATCTAAAAATGCTCCTTATATGAAGAGATCTTTTCCTCTAAGGAGTAAATCATGAGATCATGTTCACAGCTGCTTGTTATCAAAATCTGTCACGTCTGTCTGTTTAATTTAGATATAAATTAAATTGTGAGCTCCTCAGAAAGAAGTTGAATCTTCAATAGTCATTGAATTCTATGATCAGTATAGTATTTAGAACACCATTGATTTTCAAATATTTTCATTTCATTTTGATGACTAGTGAGTGGAGTTGTGTATACCCAAAATAGGAAAGGCCTCTTGTGTATATGTGGGAAATTGCGGCAAAAAACTGCTTTTCTCCACTCACAAATGACGCAGATGGAAAAGATTTCTTCTCTGACCTTGCTCTTGTGGGAGTTGTTGTGCTTTCTAGACTGGGGTAGGGAGGATAAATTGACTTGATATTTGTTCAAGTCAGCTGGGTTTTGCCTCAGAAATAAAAATTGCACCTGGAAATAAATGGAACAAGTCAGAGTAGGACTGAGGAATCCAGACTATTTCTGTGAAGCAGTCTTATGCAGTCTTATTCAAAAGACAAGTAAGGTAGAGGTCTTAGGTAAATTTTTATCTCAAAACACAATAATTAATAAGATAGTAGTTTTTAATGCGTTTTTTCTATGCTCAAGAGTTTAGATGTATCTAAAAACTTCATGGTAACCTCTGAGGTAGGGTTTTGCTGTTCTTATTACACAGAGAAATTAAGGTTGAGAAAGATAGGAAGAGTGACAGAGCAGGATTCTTGAGGTTCTACATGTCTCCAGTCTTTTTGTGCTACTTTGTAGAGAATATTTTTATTCATATAAATATTTGGCAGGAAGTTAACCTGACATAAACATGACAATTCTTATCCTAGA
The DNA here is from genome assembly GCF_011764305.1 of Mustela putorius furo. Taxonomy (NCBI): domain Eukaryota; kingdom Metazoa; phylum Chordata; class Mammalia; order Carnivora; family Mustelidae; genus Mustela; species Mustela putorius. The sequence continues at coordinate 28,183 of NW_025421810.1, forward strand.
ACAACTTCTCTCTCTCTTTTTTAGGAAGATTTATTTACTTATTAGGAGAGAGAGAGTGTGTGTAAGCTGGGGGAGGTGCTGAGGGGAGATGGAGAGAATTCCAAGCAGACTCCATGCTGAAATGTTGCGCCCAAGGACACAGGGTTTGATCTCAGGACCCTGAGATCATGACCTGAGATGAAAATCAAGAGTTGGGTGCTCAACTGCCTGAGCCAACCCAGCGCACCCAAGTAATTTCTCCTCTAATCCACCATTAATCCACCTGCACTACTAATGAATGAATTTCATTGGTATCAAGGTTTTGCTGGATTGTTGAGCTATAGTTTGGGGCTCCAAAGCTGTCTGTTATTGTGGAACAAAACAAAGGTAAATGATTCACAGAGGAAATTAGTGGTTCAGAACTGTTCACTTGGTTTTTAGAAGGTCTCTTCAATTATTCATTTAACTAGTCTCTATTGAGAGTCAGCTATGTACCAAGCAGTATACTATGCAATAAATATTACTGGAGGTAAAAAAGACAGGGTGCTTAAACTCAAGAACCTATTGAAGAAAACAATTAAATGAATAGGTCAAGAGTAGAATAGGACATACACAACAGGGTGTTAGAGGAGCCCTTAGATGGGTACCTAACCTATCTGTGGAGGTAAGAGTGTTCCCCAAAAACCCCCTAAGAGTCAGTGATATAAAGGGGATGATGGAAAAAGGAGAGAGTGAGAAAGGGGCAATTCTAGGAACTCTATGTAAACATTTAATCGGGGAAAAAATTAAACTTCTGTGTTCTGTTTACTTTTAAAGACATATCATCTATTTTGGTGTAATAAGTAAGTAAAATCATCTTCAGAACTGAGAGATATCCACTTTAACTAATACTAAAGATTGTACTTGCCCTAGGGGTGTTGAATTAAACTACATATTTTTGTATAATTATTCAACCGTAAATATGCCTACAGTAGTCTTATATCGTAGGCTGTGGGAGCCACTTCTAGTAATTTAGTGGCCATTTGAAATGTAGGTGGGGGGGGTCCAATGAGCCTTCCCAGTGAACAGTGCAGCAGAGGAGCTTGTGCTGTCAAAAACACTATTCTTTACGAGGGGAGGAAACATGTACATGTAAATGTAATATGGATTTGCGCACTTAGAAAAACAAAGAGTGGTAAAAATAAGACTGTAAGCAGTTTATGGTTTGTTTTGGACACATGGTATGTTACCAGGCACTGTTCTGAGCCCCTGATGACCTGTTAAACAACTCATTTAATCCCTCACTGTAGGACTGCATTATGAAAGGAAGCGAAATCCCCATTTTTGCAGAGGAACAGAGATAATTTTACCACGCTTACCCTGCTACTAAGTCTTTTTTGAGCAAACCCATGCTCAAATACACTTTTCTTTTCTTTCTAAGGTTTCATTTTATTTATTTGAGAAAGAAACAAGAAGAACACAAGTGAGGGGAGTAGGCAAGAGGGGCATGGGAGAGGGATAAGCAGCTCTCCACCCTGACCCAGGAGCCTGAAGCAGGGCTTTATCCCAGAGGACCCCTGAGATCATTGACCTTGAGCTCCAAACTCAAAAACACTTAATCGACTAAGCCACCCAGGTGCCACCTCTAAATACTACTTTTCTATGCTGCAAAGAGTATGCCCAGGGAAAGATAAAAAACTAAAAACTCTTACTGTGTTATTAGAAATAAAGTTTTAATTGAGATTTACATTTAAATATGAATTTGTTGCACATTTTCAATGAAATATATTAATATAACTACATATTACTAAAGAAAAGTAGATGATTTTGGAGAGAAAATTTTTTAATCTATCATAAGAAACAAAAATCATTTTTTTCTCTTTTAAATTAGAAGGTAGAATCAAATTAAAATGTTTTTACAGAGAAGCAGGACTTATTTTTATCTTTGCCCTTCATTTCCTTGTGTGTAACCAAAATCAATGTATTATAGTAATATAAAGATTAGGCAAATACATTGCATTAAAGGCTAGGTAAAAAGAATAATGCTTTTCATATATACTATGTTTTAAATTTTTTTTAATAAACATATAATGTATTGTTTAGCCCCAGGGAATATTAGAAATACATTTTAATGTTAATAAATCTAACTGTAGTATTGTACAAATTAAATTGTTTAAAACGTTTATATTTTTTTAAAAAAATATGTTTTCTCTAAAACATTTTTTAACTATTAAGCATTTCCTCTCTGTGATAATACCAAAGTTATATAATCAAGCCAGTGATGATGGACCTAATCCTAAACAGGTTCAGAAATACAAATGAATAACTGTGGTTCTATTCTGGGCTCGTCTAATAATATAAAGTGCACATAACGGGCACTAATTTTTAAGTTTATTCTACATTGAAGCACGATGTAATAACAACATCAGCAATGTTATGCAACACTGAATAGTGATGGTTTGTCCAATCTCCATAGGTGAAATTACTCAACCCATGAAAAACAGGACAACTAATTTTTGTTTTGCATTCTCATCACTGTATGTGTGTAATAAAATGTTGGTTGGTGTGATGATGTAGTCTGTGAAGTTGACAAGAGTTGGTAACTGCAGTGTGAAAGCCATTTCATTTTTTATCTTTAAAAAAGACGATTAACTGGAGGGGGATCGTTAAATTAAATTTTATTCCTGTAGGCTGCATTGAACACATAGAAACCAGGTGTCTTAGTTCCCATATCTGCATTTGAGTTTGCTGGTTTCCAAAATGTGGAGTCACAAACGCTTGTACTTAAATGAATTATTCTACTTAATAATTACAGTTGACAATTACTAAGGTTGATATAGAAATAATTTAACAATCCATCAACTGAAAGGTTTCTTTTAACCCTAAGGGATTTGCCACATATGATTGAAACGACATTTTTTCCTGGATAAATATTGTGCTAAAGTTAGTAAAACAAACTTAACCCAACACAAGAGAATGTATTAAATGACCTCTGCACACCCCAAGCTTGCCCAAGAAATGTAGTTGATAATTATCTAGAATATCCAAGCGGATACATCAATCAATATTACTATTATAGCTTTTTAAATATATATACAGAGTTGTGCAACCATCAGTTGTAATCTAACTTTAGAACAACTACACAACTTTCACAGCATCCCCAAAAGAGTTTTTAATCCCCAGTAGTTAATCACCAGCCCTTCCCTCTCCCTCCCAGGCTTGGGCAGCTACCTAATCTACTTTTTGTCTCTATAGATTTTGTCTATTCCTGGATTATCTTGTACAAAGTGAAATTATATAGCACTATAGGGCCTTTTATGACTCATTTCTTTTTACTTAACATGATGAACATGATGTTTTTATTTTTGTTTTGTTTTGTTTTGCTTTCTTTTTTTTTTTTTTTTTTTTTTTTTTTTTCTTGAAAGACAGAGAGAGGACGCTTTCATGGTTGGAAGGGACAGAAGGACAGGGAGAGAGAAACCTTAAGCAGGCTCCATGCCCAGCATGGTGCCGCCATATGAAGGCTCATTCTCTCTGAGATCATGACCTGAGCCAAAAATCAAGAGTATCTCAGATGCTTAAACTGAAGAAAACAAAGAACAATTCCATATAATTGCTTAGTTAGTAGTTAATTTGACAGGTTTTTGTCTAATTCCTATTTCTATTCTCTTGAAATTACAACATTTTTATGTGCATTTAAAACAAGATTGCCTTTTCATATGCTCTTATTGTCTGTGTCAAACATGAAATTAATCTCAGGTACTGATTTACGAGTAACAATTCTTTTGTTGTGTTCTTGGGTGAAGAACATATGTGAAGTACAAAAAAAACATGTTGCAACTTCTTTTTTTTTACTGGTAACAAGACAATACATAAAATGCTTATGTTCATTTGCCTTTGCTTTGTCAGAATGGTTGTTGAAAAATGAAGACAGGCCTCTCCTGGTTGGTTCCCATTGCTCACTGAGGACATGGACCTGATGATGATGAAATTACAGTTCACAGTGTTTTCCTTCTAATTGGTTCAGGGAAAGTTTTGACTAATGTTATACAAAGGTGTGTGCACAATAAACTGAAACACAATTTTCCACAGTTAATTGTCTCCATTTCCATAGAAATCTTTGGAATTTATGTACACTTTATTCAGTTTTTTTTTTTAATAATAAAAATAACACATTCCACAGCAACGTTATTCTTTTTTCTAATATAAAAGTATAGCCCAGATCACTGGTCTGAGGTAAAAAATAATACGTAAGATTTTGAAACAAACTTTTTAGCCGAAATAAGATGAAGCAAATTAAATTAAATTTTTCAAGTTTGGGGAAGTTTTACCAGACTTTTCTAATTTTGCCAAATAAGTTATAAATAAGAATCAGAAAACAACTTCATTTTTTTTATGTCACGGTCACATTAGCTCATTTTTTTATTCTCTCAAATAAGCTACATATATTGTGTAGGACAGATATTATTACCTCCATTTATACACACAAGAGAGCTTGAAGATTAAGGGATTGATTCAAAGTCACCCAGCTCATCAAGGAAAAAGTAGCGCTGAAGTCATTATAATCCTGACTATTTACCTGGCTGACTCCTAAATTGTTTATTTATTTTTCAATGAATTCTGTTACCGTTCTAAATCTTTTTTTTTTTTTTTTAAGAATTTTCATCATTTATTTGACAGACAGAGATCACAAGTAGGCTAGAGAGGGCAGGCAGAGGGAGAGGGGGAAGCAGGCCCTCCCTGCTGAGCAGAGAGCCCAATGTGGGATGGGAATTGATCCCAGGACGCCAGGGATCATGTCCCCTAAGCCAAATGCAGAGGCTTTAACCCACTGCCATCCAGGCTACCCCTGTACCCATTCTATATCTTTATGAAGGGCACATTACATTTTAACCATTTGCCCAAATTAGAAAGTACATGTTTTTCCTGTCATTTTACCCTTAGTCACTGTCTTGATTAAATCTACCTCACATACACCTTGTTTGAATTTGTCCTTTCCTCAGTGTTTGTGCTTTCATGTATGCCCTGTAATATTTTCTTTGGTCTTGTCATTTGTCTTTCTGCTCCAAGGTCATACTGTTTTTCTAATCTTTGTTTTGAACTTTGCCTTGAAAGTTGTCTTTCCAAAGACAATAAAAGGGGACCCAGTGTTCTAAAACCATCAATGGCTCAGTAATTGTCTATAACAAACCCCAAGCTTATTAGTATGATGTGTGAATGAGGACCCTCATGCTTAGCCTCTGTATTTACTAACAAAAAATCCTTAGATGGTTCAAACTCTGGCCACCCCACCATATAATTGCCACATAAACTTCAAAAAATGTATAAATATAATATAATATAATAAAAGTATAAAGACCGCAGAACTGCTAAATGCCCAGTCCCCAGATTCTTCTCCCCCAGCTTATTTTTCTATTATCTTCCACTGTCTTCATGGATGAGCTTTTATGCTTCCTTTTTCCCTGAAAACCTTTGAGCCAAATCAATTTTAGATTTTATTTTCCTTTACTTCTGTTGGGATTTGGATTTAGTAAATACCTGACTTTGGACTTGAGACTTTGGCTCTAATCTAGCAGCTCCTTTCAGTGTTGTGCCTAGAAAAATCCCTAAGTTCTAAGACAAGAGAAATTCTGTTGAGAAGTATCTGGCTTTCATTCCATTTATCAGTCAGGGTTCAGTACAGGAAACAGAACTACTCTGAGCAGTTCAACTAAGATGGGAATTAAGTGGTTGGAAGACCCGAAGAATTTTTCAGCTGAACTTCTTGGCCAAATACTTCTAGAACTATACTCTTGGCTTTACCAAGGAGACTGCCTAAGTTCTGAGAATCACCATTTGTCCTAGACCATGCTGGAGCATGAACTCCACCCACTATCACAACTGTCTCTCTGCATCTACAAAATGAATAGCAGATGCGTTTTACTGCTGCTGGGGAACCTTAATCATTTTTCACACACCCTTGACTGAAAGACGGCAACAAAGTGGCACCACAACCACTCAGAAAGACAGACCCACATTTAAACTTCCTTATATCTCAAGACAGTAAATGTAATCAATGGACCTAATTTGCATGAGCAACCCTAGCTTCAAGGGAATCTGCCAAAGAAGCAATTTTTAGCTTTTATAAATCTAGAAGGATGGAGGGGTGGAGGTTGGGTGAAGCAGTCCAGGGGTCTTCAGTATCTTACTTGCTCTGCTTCTGTGCTGCTCCTCGTTCCCTTCCTCTCATCTTCTGGACGTTTTTTGTTTCAGTATAGTTCAACATCTTTAGGCCAATTTTGACACATCAATTTGCCTGATCTCATGAAAAAAAATGTACCTATTAATGATAAGGCAGAAAAAAAAGAAAGAAATATTCTTAGATAATCTATGAAAACTTTTGGGGTTTAAATCAGGCATTGTTCAGATCTACTCTGCAGGTTATCTTCCAAACAGTAAAACTGGTAACGAAACTGGAAACCAACTATATAAAAAGAACCCCCATTCCTGGAATTCTCAAATATTTTTTAAATAAGTTTTTTTGGTAGCGCTATAATTACAATGTTTACAATTTGAATTTAACCCACAAAAATCCTGACATTTTGCAATTGCTCCAGGCTATACGCACTGTATTTTAGAAACTACAACCAGAAACTGGATTGACCAGATACAATCCTACCTGCTGTTTTGAAATTTTAGTTTTTCAGAAAAATAGGGATTCATGCAATAGCCAAAGTTATTTAACTGTTGCCTGGAAAAAGTTTAGTGGTTTATCTTCTGTTTGTAATGGGGCCTGTGGTCCCATTGTTTATCTAATTAATTTATACACAAACCATAGCTGTTCACATTCACTTCAGTACAAA